>NW_017307360.1:104335-238412 GCF_000935625.1 Nanorana parkeri
TGTCCCTCCTGAATAGGTTATACCCCTCTATATTAGTAGCCCAATCATGTGTGCCGTCTAGCCAGGTCTCCGATATACCCACTATATCGAAGTCCTCTTCGAGTATCATAATTTCAAGCTTTTCTAATTTATTTACTAGACTTCTAGCGTTGGTGTACATACATTTAATTCCTGTCTTGTTATGGGACAAAAGTTTATATCCTACTTGTTCCCCACTAGTTTTATTGTGTGGCCTTATTTGCTACATTGACTGTTTCTGCTATTTTAACCTCGGTGTGTTGACTGGAGTGAGCCCACTATCTATTCCTCTATTACTTCTTTCTGTATTATTATTTTTTTTTATCTAAGAAGAATTTATCTCCATTTGATTTAAGTAATTTTATTTTTAAGCCCACCGACCCCTATTTCCTAGTTTAAAGCTCCTCCAGTCTTTCTACCATTTTCCGCCCCAGAAATACTGCACATCCCCCATTAAGGTGCAGCCCGTCTCTGCTGTAGAGCCGGTAGCCGGCTCGGAGTATTGGGTAAGTTTAACTATGTTATTTTTGCACCTAGACCAAAATGAGCACTTAACCCTTGCAATGCAGGGGTAGCCCCACTTGAAAGAGTTAGGAACTGTTCTGTTCTCCTGGAGTTCTTCTTTAAATAGCAAATACATGTCATAGAGATTACAACATGGGCAACATGGGCCGTTTTTCACAACATGGGTAAAATGCATGGATTCAAGGAAATGCATTGTGTGCTATAGATTCCCTTTACTGCAGTGCACTGGGAAGATGTCATATTCTTTTTTGGATTTATTGCCTTAAGTAATCCTTTCAAAACACAGCGTATCTAATTATGCTTTTCTGTATGTGTTGTGGTGCGATACATCTCTAACTTGAGTTTAGTATCAGTATTTATTAACTATACCTATACAAAGGCTGAGTATTTTTACACAGGGATATTTGGAGAATTTGTTACATTGTTGTGGATGTGTTCACGAGTAAGTTGGACATCCTTCAGGGCCAAATCACATAGTTCGCTTATTTTTAAAATGAATATTACTTCTCAATTAGACAAAGTACTAAAAGATGAAATACTCACATGCAATGATCCCAGCAAGACCATCATCATGTACATGAGGAAATACTGGAAGAGACAACATGAGTTACTAAAGAGTGGGATGCATTCAGGGCATGGCTACAAATACAATTAAACAACAGGGAGTTCTTGATGCTCTATTATTGCAGGTTCTACCATTGAGCCTTAAGAATTCAGTTTGGTGGCCCACTGTCTTTTAGTTCTACAGAATCCTTTTTGATTATTTTATATATAAAAGGCAAACAAAATAATGCTTCCAGCAGCAAAATAGAAAAAAAAATGTTTTTCTTCAGCAAAGCAGCAAAACAAAATCTGCCTGTCCTCAGCACAAATAAAACAACATGCTGTTTAACTGTTTCAGGGCTTCTACCCACAGGAGGGGTGTCACAGTGTAAAGAACTCCTTGGTTTCTGCAGCAGTGTTCAGCAGTGCCATCTTGTGGTATGCATAAGATTGAAGAGGATATACTCACATATCCAGTAATGATTACTTACCATTAACAAATCACATGAGTTGAAAGATTATTTTAAGCACAATATTACCTGTAGTCTGTCCATAGCAGAAAACATCTACTGATTTCATAAACAGACATGGAAAGCCAGCACTCACTGACAACTGTCCTTTAAGTCCTCCTTTATTTCATTGCATTGCAGAACATGAATATAAAAAAATTACAACCTCCAGCTTACATGTTTTAGCCTATCCTGACATTAGTCATGGTTAACTATTAGCTGGTCAGAACGTCTTATATAGCTTTCCCACTCTAAACATTGACAAATGCAAAATACCTAATGGATATATTCTAAAACATACTAAACAGCTTAATCATGCAGAAATTACACACGTTCAGAGTTTTATTTTTATTGCACCATAGTTAATTTTTCAATTAAAAGGTGTTTCCTTTTGACAATCATGAGGTATGGGAATGTAACAAAGAGAAACCTTTTCCCAGGCACCTAAGTACCGCTAAGAAAATCACAATATTAACGCCCCAGACCATATACAAATTAAAACATATGAACATATAATAGACAACCTTCAGTCAAACATCATGAGGAGCTCTAAGCACACCAGTGTTTGGCGAAATAAGTCAGCTAGAAGCCGTGTTCCACATGGTGTGCGATACTAACCTATCACACCCCCACCTTTTTGCAATGGATGTGTAATACTCATGGATATTTCTATGGATGTGAAACACACTACTTTCTACTTGTATGGTAATAAATCTTACAGCATGGAGTGATAAAACTGCTCCATAGCAAGCTTATACTTTATATGTTGCCACTTTTTTAACTACATGCAGGATTTGTGCTTTACAGATCAAACACACACAAAAAAGTACCTGGATTTAGCTGGGTGTGAATGGAATTGTAAATAAAGCTTTATCGTCTCTGCAAACAGTATAATTGAAAGAGTTTGCATTGTTGACTTCATTAGTATGCTAAAGCCAGCTGTAATGCCTTATGGTTAAGATCCAGTTTGTCTTCAGTAGGTGTGGCGGGGGTCAGTGATTGGTATAATCAGTGTTGTCTCCATGAGCTTGAGTCACTTTGATGTGCTAAAACGGCCAACTTGCTGTACAATCAGGTGGTATTTTGGGAGTGTCAGGGTCGGTGGTGACTCAGGAAGAGAATACTTGATAAAGACTGAATGACAGAATGGAGCCGAACATAAAATTATGACCGCTATTTAGCATTTTCAAAGAGACTCCCGGGGCAATCCAATCACTGTTGTGAGTAAGATATGATTGTGTTCTTTGGACCAATCATGGATTCCTCATGTGAATAAATGGGAAAAACTAGGATAAAGATGGATACGCAGGGGCCTTCAGGAAGGAATTAATTGGAACAGAGGATGACTAAAAGCCACACTTCCAGAGAGAGAGACTGCAACAACAAAAATTTTCCTGAGAACGCTTAATCCCATTCCCCTATGCAAACTCTTTTTGATTGAGGTTTTGTGGTTTTAATATTGTGCAATAAAAATCTTTTTACTTTTTTAGAACACTGAACATGTGTGATTTTTCCATCAGTAAGCTCTTTCGTAAATTTCTAGAAGGAGAAAACAGTAAGATGTTCCAAGAGATGTTAGCTGGCCCTTTTTTGTTTTTTCTTGATTAATATATTCTAAAACCTCTGGCGCTCAACTTGCAACCAGCAGCCAATAGTCAGGGTTTTCTTGTCTAGGTGCCTACACAGGAAGAGTAACGGAAAATATTAATTGTACCAGTTACTACAAGCTAAATGAGTTGGTTTATATATTTCCTTTTTTCCTTTTTCTGTGCTGTTTATTCTTTTTTCTCTTTTGCAGTCTCTGGCCATTTTCTTCAAAATGTCATACACTGAACATTATGTGCTCCCCTTTGGTGATGTCAGAGGCTGCACTTGAGGCCTCCTATATCAAATAAGTTGACCACCACTGCTCTAAACAATACAGATTAAACTAATGCAATGAAAAGGTCAGAAGGAGGAGCTAGGGCTCAATCAACAACAGAACCAAAATAGATGTCACACATGTATCACTTAAGGAAGATTTCTACTTTAAATATTTCCTCATAGGCTCTTAATAATAATACTATATATGTATTATTATTAATAATAATACACAGATTACGGCATCAAGGCCTACAGGTTTTTTTTATGACTCATTGTAACTGAGCCCACCCATTGTTGGAATACTTTATATGTTGGTGGGGGGACAGCTATTGCACAACAGTGTGGGTCTTTATATGGTTACCTCTTAGTTCATCAGCAAACTTTAATATGTCTATTTCAGAGATAGACAGCTTAGAGACAATAACAAATGGGTGCCTGGTATCTTATTAGTTTAATAATTTCAATATAATTTACGTTAGAATTTTCCTTTTACAAACTTCGTTTTAGCGTTTTATGGCTGTTCAAAACGTGTATCCTGTCTTAGTCTCTACTGATTGACTGCAAAAAACAATACATGTGCCAGAAGCTAGTTCAAATTTTGATACAGATTTTCTTTCGGTATAAAAGATTATTTAAACATAATAATAGAAAAAAAGTTTGACAAAAAAAACATGATATCATAGCACTTTCCTGAAGTACAGTTCTCACCCTTACCTGTTCCCATATACCATGGGTCCAGTTCATATGGAAAATGGTAGACTTTCACTGGCATGGCCCCACAGTTTGATTCCACCAGGGAACCTTTTACGGTGATCACTTCTGATGCTTTAGGGTTTCGGAAGATATCTCGTATTGGTGTGATATTGTTGAAGCGCACATCAGCTAGGCATCCTATGAAACCTGGGGTGTTAAATTTTTGCACTTCTGAATCTATTGTTCCAGTCTCTAAGAAAATAACAAAAGAGGCAGATTAATTATTGCCTCAGGAACCAATAAGACACTGTCCAACAATTTGCCCCTAATTTATTTTAAAGGAGCTGTTTTAGCATAAAATGGACAAACATACACAGGTTCATGTATTCTGCACATACCAAATGTTGAAGATATCTTGTGAGTAACATATACCATAAAGCGATTAAACCAGTGGCAAAGGCAACAGGGTAAAAGGAAGCAGCATCCTAGTATAACAATCCTATCCAAGGTAGGCTTCAGGAAAGGAGTGACTCTTAAAACCTGCCACCATAGTAACCACAAGTGTGATCTGGAAGTAGGCAGTGGGATTTTAGAGCTCTGCCAGCAACATGGTGCCACATATGTTTATGTTTGTGAGTGTATTTTACACAATACTGTTAACAAATTTAGAGATTTTATTGCACCAGGTTGGTGCACTCCTTTTTTCTTTAATTTTGATAGCTGCTATTCCTGTCTGCCTAATGGAGATGCAAGTGATGTTAGAATTGGTCTGTTCTTTAGAGTTTTAGAAGGTTTTTTCACAGAAATACTTTTTTTTTCTGATGGAAGAGCATGGCAGCACTGCTGATAGACTGTGCACACACTGTAGTGTCACTGTACATGAGTAGGGTTTTTAGTGTACATACAGAATTTAGATAGACATCTGGACTGTATACGGATAGGGTTTACCCTTAATGCACTGTAAATGTGTTGCGTATTCAATATCTGCACATTGTATGCCTGGGCATCTGTGTGTGTGCTTGTCTCCCATCTCTGCTCTCCATCTCTTCTGAGCTTATCTCCCATCTCTGCTCAACATCTCTGAGCTTGTCTGTCAGAGATTTTGTTACACTCCCCAGCCTATCTTGTGTCTAAGGGAGCACACCTTTGTTAGTTTTTTATACTTTTCTCCAGATCATGTAACCCTGAAAAATTATTAAGTGAAAAGATATAATTCTACTAGATATCATTAAAATATGTTACCATAATATACATAACTCGCTGGGTTTGAAGCTTTAACATGTGACTTTAGAGTCTTCTGGTCTGGCAGTTGTTTCATTGTGACTGTAACAAGGACACTCCACTGTAGACCGGAGGTGCAAGTCAGATGCAGTTTATTTGCTTTCAAAACGGTAGATAACATGAAATCCTCTCAATATGGTTCGCAAACCCCGCAGCTCCCTGCTGCACTGGCCTCCACTGACTCCAGGGTGGAGCTCTCCTGACTCACAGGTGGGGCCCTGAACACATCCCAGCACACACTTCATGAGGGATGTAAACAGGTGCACAATCAGGTGCTGGTCACCACCAAAGCATGGACCCAGGAATGGAGATTTCTTCCCACCCAGAGCTCTAAGAAATCTCCTGGCTCCAGGATCCCAACCTTGATCCAGAAAACCCAGAAAGAACTGAAAAGGCAGTTCTCTCCTGGTACCAGTAATGTCTTCCTGGAGCCACTCAGCCCCTCTGGCTGAGAACCCTGGGTGACTTTGAGGCCACCTAACACCGTGGTATTGCCTCACAATGCCACAGTGACATATAGTATATATTCTTGACTTACTAACGTGAAATAACATAGAAGTGATGGGAGAATTCTGATTAGCCATAACCTGATTTGGGACATAAAAACTATCAAAAAAATACATTTGAGGTTGCCAATAATTCTAGTTTTAATTATTCTGTAACATTTGAAATCGATAAACACATGGCCAGGATTCGTTTCATTAAAAATGGAAATATACAACCTCAAGACGTTCAGAGACAGATTTGTACAGTCAACTCACCTACAACCCTTCCCAGGTAAAGAGCTTTTGGTGAATCAAACTTCGGATCTTCCCATAAGTAGAACTGCTTCTCCACTGTGTCATAATAATCCACCTGCAATAAGCACAGTTACAAATATTTTACTCAGACGGCCAAGTGCTCCACATTAATTCTATGATGTTGTCTATGACTGATTTCTTGGTTAAAGGAATTTTCCATTGCCAGTCAAAATGCTTAAAACTGTTTTAGATGGGAAGAAGTTCTTTGATCAAATGACAGGAACAAAAAAACAAAACAAAAACAGTAACTGCCTCTGAACCCCATAAGTTTTAGTAGGCTTAAAAAATGTAATTGTAGTATCTTTTCAAACAATAGTTCAAGAGGTGACTGAGGCCAGCTGAGGGGTTTTAATTACCTAGCTGAGCATTATACCCCTATTAATATTGCGTTTTTAAACTTTTTACTGAAGTTAACCCATTACTTTTATTGCAAATGACAACTCCCTGAGCTTTCATTTGCAATATAAGGGAAAGGGTGGGATAGTGGGTCCATCATTGACTTAATATGTTTGTGGCAATATTTGGTCAATTGGTCATGGATATTTGATTCCTCCCTGATGGCTAATGTATGCTACTACTGTGGCGCTGTTCGACTGAATCCAGATTGGATTACCTTCCAACAGTATTGTCAAACGTTAGAGAGACAGCCAAATCATCCAAAGATCCAGGGTGTTGGTCAGGAGATGAGACTCTGAGCAGCACCCCTGCATCAAAAGGGTGCTCAGGACTCTTTCCCAGCCTTGCAGGCTGGCAGTCATCATGGGGTTATTCAAGAATATGAGAATGAATGAAATCCCCAAATCCAGTGCCAGCACCAGGTCAGGGTCAACCTGGTCCTCGGTGCCAAACAAATCGATCTGTCCGATGACCACAGTACATGGTAAAGTAGAGGTCTGGAGTGAAACTGGGCAAATGGAGCCATCGCACAGGAGGCTACCATCAAGCTAAGCACAATAATGAATAAAGCAGAAAGTGATATGACTCCTAAACTGGAAAACTCCAATCAGAGTCCAGTTTGAAGTTTCTCCTCTGAAAAAACACTATGACTGAGCTGTGTCTAGGACTAGACTCAGATACTCCAAGTGATGAGTCATTTCCAGTGACAATTTCTGAAGGCTCAAGATTCACTTGAATTACTGAAACATCTGAACAGTCAAGGTCACGTTGTCCAACAGAAGCCTTCACCAAGTGTTTCCTCAACAGGAGGATGTGTAAGTATCCCACAATAAGGGTGGCATATGAGCGCAGTAAGGCTAATAGTAGAACCAACACTTTGATAATTACTCAATTTGCGCCACAAGAGACCAAAAATCGAGGCCCTGAACCAGAAGTGTAGGGGCCAACTGCAAGATAAGATACAATTTAAAAAAATCCCCAACATAGCATTAGCCTGGTTCATCCACTCATGAAGGCGAGCCTCCAGAGATGGGGTCAGGTGAAAACTGCCCCAGCTGTGGACCACAAATCCATAAGTAACCCCCAGATATATTGGCCTGACCTGAATAGTGGAATCCTGTATGAACTGGAACACAAACGGTAGTCACTGCCAACTGCAGGCCTGACGCAGAGGGAACACCAGTACAGATACTGAACTGGGAACCTGAGCAGCTTGCGTAGATGGAAAGCCGTCCAGGGTTTTTATATCCGCCCTGATTTTACCAGTAGCTGCAGATGGCTGTAGAAAGTTTCAGAAATTCAGGGCTGTCACAGAGAGAACACCAGTATAAAATTGTGAACACCTGTGCTTAATGACCTGTAGAAAAGCTGAGCTGAAGAAAGCACATCCACCCTCTTGAGGACACCAGCAAAAACCGAGGCATGATGGTTGTGGGCGGGCTAATCCTATTTTGGCCACTGTTTTTTTTTTTTTTGTCAGTGTCCATTTCTTCTGTGTCCCTTAACCACCTGCTGCCCGGCTGTTGTAATTAAACGACTGGACTGTGGCTTCTTGAATGCGGTGGGCGTTTTTAAACGTCCTTTCCCGCCCTGCTCGTGCCCACCGCCCCAACTTTTGACTTCTTGTTTAAGATGTTTACCGTGAACAGAAGTTGTTGCTTTCCTTATCAGTTTCCACTTCTCATTTTCCTGTCTCCTTAACCCCTTAAGGACCAAGGCCTTTTTCTTGTTTTTTTTTCTTGTTTTTGTGCTCTTTGGGCCTCCAGGAGACGAGCTCAGTTAAGAATGCATCAAAGGCCCAAAAATCGATCCATACGGACGAAGTGACATTGTACCTGTCTCTGGTGTCATGTTAATCAGCCATTAATCGTTCAAGGTCCGCAATACGGTCCATCTCCACAGCCCACTCCGCCAAGGTAGGAGTAAAAGGCGTACGCCAATGCCAGGGAATGACCGCCCTCGCAGCCGTAAGAAAGTGCAGCAGGAGTTTTTACTGATTTTAGGGAACCTGGTACCATAGTCAACAGTGTAATCTTAAGGTCATTGGGAATTACAGAATCTGTCACTTGGTGATGGATATCCAACACTTTCTGCCAAAACTCTTTAATAAGAGGACAGCCCCACCAAATATGAGTCATATGACCCGGGGAGGCCTAACAACACCAGCAGGAATCTGGAACCTGCAGGTGGAACCTGTGGAGTACAGAGCGGCATCTATACCATCTGGTCAGGATCTTCAAGTTCTTCTCATGGGCCTTACTGGTGATAGAGAGAGAATGAGAGAGGACGAAGGATTTCTCCCAGTCCACTGTGCTAATGGGGATGCCCAATTCCTGTTCCCAGGCCGAAGTGTAACCCGGAAGCTCCAGGGAGGGGGAGGAAGAGAGAAGAGAGTACAGTAATGAGACGGTATGGGCGGGGGGAGAGGATCTCAAGAGAAGAGAGTCAAAAGCCGCAAGGCTCGGCTTCCAAAAGCTCAGGTTGAGAGAACGACAAAGGAGCGAAACTGCCTGTCCGCCAACCACATACCATTGACAGAGAGATCCACTGTGGATTCCCGAATGACCACCACCAAGCGTCTGTGGGAGTCCCTGGTCCATCTTCCAAAGAAGGATCTATGTAGCGCCGGAGGGAAGGCAGGGTTGTTAAAGAGTGGGGTCATAGGTCCGACGTAGGAGGAAATCCTACAGGTGGAAATTCACCAATCCCACTAGCGTAAAACATGTAGGGTCAAAATAGGAATAGAAGCAGGTAAGGCCCGAGAGGCAGGGGGATCCAAGGGATGGCTTGCAGGTCCGAATCTGCAATCACCCCCTCAAGCTGAACCCATTGTTTGTCAGCAGCTCTATGAAACCAGTCTGTAATGCGGAGCAGAACCGATGTCGCATGATAAAGGCATATGTTGGGGGCACCAGCACCATGCCCTGTGTTTTGGCAAAGACAGAGTTTTGTAGTTCACCCGAGGGTGTGAGGAGCCCCAAACTAACTTCGATAAAAAGCCTGTTGTAGCTTTTTAAAGAAAGAAGCTGGAGAGAGGATCGGAAGAACCTGGAAGAGGTAAAGGAATCTGGGGATCCCATCCGTTTTGGGTTTATGTCGCTAAATGGGGATAGTCAAGTATAGGGTGGGAAGCAAAGAAATAGTCCAACCTACTATAGGAACGATGTGGGGCAGAATAGTGGGTGTAATTACAAGTCAGAGACTGGAGAACCAGCCATACATCAACCAAGTGAAGATCAAAAAGGCGTTTCTTGAACAGACGTAGCTTAGAAAAAGAAAGTGTGGAGCATCCTACCGAGGAGTCCAGTCTGGGCTCTATGGCAATGTTAAAATCCCCGCCTACTAACACCACACCTTCCGCAAAGTCCTCTAGCATCTTCAAAAACTGGACAGCGGTAGTGGCCTGATTAATATTTGGAAGGCAAAAGTTCGCCAGAGTGAAGGTCCTACCCCAAAGTGAGTTTGAGCAATAAATACCTGCCAAACTCGTCCGCTCGATGGTCCAGAACCGCCGACATCCCCCTAGATTTCTGTATACTGTTAGAACTATGGTACCATCTGGTGAAATACCTGTTGGAAAATTGCGGAATATGCGGACTGTGGAAATGCGTCTCCTGGAACATAACAATCTTTATCTATGGTAGAGAATCTGGACCCTTTTTGAGGGGATATTGAGACCTCTAGCATTGTAAGTATAACGTTTGAAATCCCCCGCCGCAGTCCCAGCGGCAGCCATGTTGGAGGACAGGAATCCTAGGAAGAAAGGAAAAGGGTGCGGGAGGGGAAGGAGAAGACAGAGACCAAGTGGGAGAGGAAGGAGAAACAAAGTGCAGGAAAAAAGGGTCAGAAAGACAAGGGAAATGACAGAGAAGAGAGACACTCACAGAGCAGAAGGAATGACTAGAAAAGACAGGTAGCCCTGCCTCTAGTGACAAAATCTAGCAAGCGCTAGAAATAACCGTATCCCTTAAGATGAAGGTAGAACCTACTTGGGGAGATGTGGTCGAAGTAGCAGGCAAAGAGATGAGATGCGACCAGGACCCAATAAACATAACAAAACAAAATTTAACGTGTACCCCCCAGTACACATGAAAACAATACAATCGGTCCAGTTTGCTAAAACCCCCTGGGTACAGGACGTAGGCTAGGAAACCCCCTGGAATCTACACATATATGTGTTCAGCTGGAAAATAAATATTCAGTAGCTGTCCTTGCATTTTGTACTTAAAATTAAGATGTGCTGAAAAAATTTGAAATATGATCAACTGAGAAGTATGAATATATTCTTTTTATTATTTGGGCTTACTTTAAGTGCACCAGATTACTACTCAATATGCAGGAAGTCATCTTTTAACTGGAGATAAACAGAAATACATTTCCAATACATAGTATTACCTGAATGTAAAGGGTACGGTAATCCCTGGTAACATTAACTCTGTGTGGTCTACCATCTGTCATGTTCCTCTTGCTTAGCTGAAAGATATTTGGACTATTGCTCCTCAGTTGATAATTTAACTGTAAAGTTCCTGCCATACAAATAACAGAAGAGAAGGGATAACCAACTCGGTGAAGTGAAAGCATAATACATTCCTAGCAGGCACATATTTTTAGTAATCATTGCATTGCTTGTCAATTTTAGATCAATTTTAATGAAACTTTTCACATTGTGAATAGCCCGTACAGCAGCACTTCAGTTTGGCTGAACCGAAGGGTTCCTGCAGTCAAAGTGAGCCACAGGATTAGCCGAAGGTTCGGCCTAATTCTTTGGCTCCTTTGTAAATAACCCCATAAATGTTTGCACTTTCTTATTTTGGTTCTTGTATAAATAGTATAGAGACCTGCTGATTTACTCCATAGAGAGACTTGTACATTATTCAGCTTAATTCAGTCTCCCTATCTAACAACTGTTTAGAGACACAGAGAGGGCATTGCTTTCAATCAGGTAGCAGTGTGTAATATGCAAATATGGTTGCTCCCAAGTACATTATATACTTATGTAAATGGAGCTGAGGAGCATAGGAAATACGTATTTTCTATGCTCCTCAGTTCCATCTAATGGTGATAATGCAGTATATTCCTGACGTTACATTCGACCTAGAAAGAATGTATACAATAACATTTGTTTTTGCCACACTGGCACAGAACAAATGTACACACAGTTTTGCAGGGCGAGTGGCTCTGCACATTTTTTTATAAACACACCAGTGTTTATTCTTGAAATCTATTAAAAAATTACACTGCATATAAATTATAAGTTATATATGTAAAATGTTTTTTTCTGTTCAGAATAATTTTTTTCTCCCAAAACTCACACATTTAATTTTTTTTAAACTGTTTTCTTTAGTCTAAAAGGACATCTGTGACACCAAGTAGCTGATTTAGGTGTTTTGTTTTCAGATAATGGTGTCTCCAAATCACAACAAAATTAATAAAATCAAATAAACGTTGTATAAAACATGGAAAAACTGATACATACCCTCTGGCCTGAGAAGGAAGGCTATGTAATCTGTGCCGAAAGTGCTAATGTACAGTAGAACAGCTGGTGCTGTGTTGGTCCTAAAGCTAAATGAAATTTCCTCACGGGTTAAGTTGCTGACATAAAGGGGAAGAAACATAATAACTTTGGCAAATTCCTGGGCAGCAACCATGCCAGCTGAAAGTATATTGTGACGTAGCCATGTCCCTGCCTCAAAATACGCGCCGATGTCTGAGAGAAAAAAAAAATGGAAGAAAAGACCACTTTAAAATGCAAAACATTTCCACCATTTTGAAAAATTGGAATACAGTATAACCCTTCACCTCATTCTGTGTCCTCATTAAAAAGCTATAAAAGTATTTTCATATTCTTAACAAGCATTAAAAGAGCTTTACAAGCAAACCCTCACTGAACTCTGTAGCTGCAAGAATTTTAAAGTATTTCATCCTTAACAATCACAACAGGTTTGAGTGGTTTCTAACAGCTTACAGCACATGCTTATTTATATTAGAAGGCTGTCAGATTGCCAAGTGCCAAGTTTCTGCTCTCCATAGAAAATACATTGATTCAGTGTTGTGAACATTGAAGATGAAGTTTTCCACAATGCCTATAGCTACAGAAGTCAGTGAGTGGTTGTTAAGAATATTTAATGTCCATAGTCTGGGCACAGGTGTACTTTAACCACATGATGTTCATAAACGTCAAGGAATACAAGTGGTTATAACAAGCTCACAGCTGCAGCAGAAACAGCTGTAGAGCTGCCTAAACACTGCTATGGGCCTGCAATTATTATTATTACATAGTATTTATATAGCGCCAACAGTTTGTGCAGCGCTTTACAATATAAGGAAGACATTACAATCACAATACAATTCAAGACAAGATGGTAAGGAGGGCCCTGCCCCTGGGGGCTTACAATCTAAAAGAGATGGGGTAAGTGATACATGAGGAGGTAGCTGTGTGGGGATGAATTGTTTGAGTATTAGAAAGAGTAATGAGGCATCGTCACCCCCCTAATGCCGCAAATCATGCCATGGTTCCCATGCTCACCCCCTATCCTGGGGATCCTGAGACTATGGCAACCAACAGCAGGATAGCATGCTCTCTGATCAATAGAATGTATTTTTAGCACTTCTGGGTTCAGAGCTGTCAGATTCCCATCATTCCTACACTTGATCGGCTACTTTGGAGGACAGGGGAGACATTTGGGGTCTCCATAAAGAGATGTATCCATATAGAGAACCTATCACCTCCCCAATGCTTTCACATAGGGGACTTGTTAGCTGCCTAAGCTGCAATTTTTTATGTTGCACAATATTTATGTAATTGTTTGTCAAATCTATATTTTTAGGAAAAATTATATTACATACATGTGTGCGCCCTACTCATGCCTTTGCAATTGTGTGTGTACGTGCAACATAAAAAAATTGCAATTGCCACCATTTTATTCTGCAGGGCCTCCGCTTTTAGAAAATATGTAACTGTTTGGGGGTTTTAAAGCGGTAGTAAACCGCCAACATAAATACTCAATAGTGGGTGCCCAGTAGGGATGAGCCGAACACCCCCGTGTATTTGCACTTTTGTATTTGCACTTTTCTTCAAATCTTACCTCTACTTCCACTTTTCTTCAAATCTTACCTCTACTAAGCCATTTTTTAGGACACAATGCAGATTTTAACATGTGAGTTAAAAACTGCTCTGGATGATATGTGCTTAAAAACTAAGTTACATTGACTAAGAGGGATTCATTCACACAGTTTAATGTGATAATGCAAATTTTAAAAAAACATGCCCTTACACATATATTTCCTAATCACAATAGCAGAACGCTTTCTCAAATGTGACTGTGTTTAGGCATATCCTGTTATATCAGCCTATCAGGTGTTTGCAGGCATATCTGTCCAGTCCTACTACTGGATTACATTAATGGTGTCACTAGGGCACAGGGTCTAAGAACAAGAAGACTTATCCACAGAAACTTTGTGCTATGAATGACAAAATGGGCCTGGACAAACAGCAGATACAGGATGCCTATTGCAAGTGCTACATTATTCACATATAACTTATCTTACACTGTTCTAAGGTTAATATTGCTTGAATCTAGGTCTGTTTTAATGGATGGCAGTACTGAAAGAATATGGAGGCTTCCATTGCAGGATTTTTCTATTGCCCGTCTATGGGGTGGGAAAAAAAACGTCCCTTGCAATGGAGCTACCCCCACACCGCAAAGGTTAGCTGTTCATTTAGGTCTAGGGGTATGATGTGAAGGACTTTAACTTACCTGATCCCTACTCTCTTAGCAGTCAGCATTCACCTCTCTCCCTTCCGCTCCGGTTTGTGGACTGTCCCTCAGGGCTTTGAGCCCTGCATTGTACGTGATGATGTCAGCTGACCACTGAAGCACGGTGGAGAGGGGGGCTAAATATATATTTATTTATTTGCACTGTGCCACGTTGGACCAACGTAAGTATATATAAATTTCTATAGCTGAAGCTCAGCTTTAAGCTTGTGGTAGCAGTGTAATAATGGGGATACTATTGTTTCTCCATGGGCCAGGGTCTCTAAATTTCCAGCACTTAGTCAACAAATGGTCCCAAGAGTAAGACAGGAGGAGTTCCTAGTGAGTATTAGATTTCTAATTCAGTAAACATCCTTAATTTCCTGTAACATAACACTATTTCCATCTCTGTCTTTTGTGTCTGCTTAATTTATTTTGTGCTTAGTATAGAACGTTGTTACCCCTCTCCTAATATCCATTAACCCTTCTTTACCTCTGGTGCAAAATGGTCCTTCAAAGCCAGTTCCGTTGCAGTCACAGGTATAGTAACTGTATCGCTCTACACAGCGGGCCCCGTTCTGGCACTCCATCTGTGGTCTCTCACAGTGGCCTGTGCAGTTGGTCCTCACACCTAATCTTTCAATTGCCTTTCCTTCTAAGTCTAAAGTCAGACCATTCATCCGAAGACCACGGAGACAACCAATGTATGGCTTCAATCTGTAGTCTGCAGAGCCTGTGATTGGAAACAAATAAGCAGAAAAACTGAAAGTAACAGATGATATACTAAACAGGTTACAGTGTGTGTGCCAGTTAGCGTATTTACTCATATTGGGGTCAGCAACATAAAAGTCCAGATTTCTTGGTAAACAAATTACAATTCAGTGGTTGATGCATCAGGGATATGGCTAATGATTAAATGTTGGTCATAATTCAGAATGTGAGTAGCAAAGTTAGGATTTTGGCTTTGCAGAGTTGGAAATTAAATTCCCAACAGGGTAACTAATTCCATGTTCTGTGGGTCTCCATCTGAAACATTTTTGCTTTTTATTCAACTTCTGCCCATAGTGGCCATACAACTTGTGTAATTAGATATGCACACCACTGAAACTGTAAATTAAGCAAAAACTTATGTAGGGCTGTGTTTCCTAGCACTCTGCATTTTTGGTTTTCTTTTGCTTTTGTAGTTTGTCTTACAGAGTATTACACCCAGGGATGATCTGTATGACATAACCTGCCAGTCATTCTGTTGGAGGCTCCAGAGTCCTGAGACCAGGGTGGGTACAGAGAATCTTGTCTGTTTAGTCAGCTAGCCAACCCCTGGTGAGTTTGCCATCTGTGGGTTGGATATAACTTTGACAAAATGGGGAGGCTATGTTCTGGAATGGTTCTTAATGGAAGCCCTTTAGACCTCCCCCTGCTGGGAAATAGGTTTTTGCTAGGGCAAGCTGCATGGATTTCCGCCCCAGGGCTGGAACACAGGTGTAGAAGATATCACCCTTCTGTTTGATATGGCAGGCCATGTGGCCCTAAGAAGAAAAGAGACATTCTGCTACAGTCATGACTCGAACATAGTGACACTTGAACCTCTTGGTTTGCGGGGCTGTGCCCATCTGAAGAAGTTCTGCATGGTGCTTCTGGATGCTGTTACCCACCCAGTGACTGCTAGCTAAAGAGCTGTTGAGGCCCATGTGAGTTTTGGGTATTCCACCTTAAAGCTGTACAATACAACTTAGCGGAGGTTCAGGATCTCCTGTTACCCAGATACTGCTACAGCATCAGGTGTAATGGCTGTGAGGTAAGGAGTCAACTCACATCATAAATGTGCACTCAAATGTTTTAACCTTCAAAGCATTAAGCCAATACATTTTCACTACTGTGTCCCATTTGTAAAACAAAATTTTCTTAAGCAGAAACTTTGCTTCCAAAATAAATAATATTTTTTGGAATAAAATGGGACTGGGAGCTTTCCCCACACTAGGCAATGGCATGGCAAGCTGAGCTTGGTTGTGTTCCTGTTCTGTATGTATACAGCCATGATAGAGGTGAAAGCAGATCTTTCTGCTGGGGACCCTGATGTTGAGGGAGACTCATCGAAGGGTCATACCTGTCCCATTTAGGGCTGCAGCTAACGATTATTTTCATAATCGATTAGTTGGCCGATTATTAAGTTCGATTAATCGGTTAATCGGATAATTAAAAAAAAAAAAGGCTCCAGTGATTGACGACTAGTTTGTGTTAAGATTGTAGTCCATCACGGGAGCAAGCATCCACTCAAAGCTAAAAAATATAATTTAGAGCATCATTCTTTAATAGTGAGGTGGATTTGCTAGCAAAGTGTTAATTTAATCGTGTCCATTTGGCAGAAGGGAACTTAAGGTCTATATACTGTATGTTAAGGGCTCCTGTATCAAATCTAAGCAGTTTTCCACTGTCTATGAACTCACCTACGTAAAGTGGTCGGTCATATGAGGTGTTCAGGTAGGTCTGGATAGGGAAGTTACGGATCACCCATGGAAGTCTGTCCACTTTGATTCGAGCGAGTTTGACGTTCATTTCTGCTTTTACTTCGTGCCATTCATTGTCATTTAGAGGAAGTGGCGATTTTACAGTCACATTTTCATGGCCATTGCCAATGTCATAAATAAATGCCAAGTCAGTTGTTGCTGGTGCACACAAATTGTTAACAGAATGAAAAAAAAGTTACAGTCAGGTTCATTTGCAATTCGTTAATAAGACAATTACCATACTGAAAATATATGTTTGTTTTTTTTAAAATCCCCTCTTACTATGTTCACTGGGTTGTCTGAAAAATTCATACTCACATGTCCAGCGAATCCAGCATTGTCTTGCTGCAATCCACTCATCTGCCACCGCACACCGGGTCCCACACTGCTATCTTTTTTACTTACATCATCAGGAGGGCACCTGTCTCTTCCAAGTTTTTGCAGCTGGGGCTGGATGCAAGCACAAAGAAGAGACAGCTGGCTGCCTGATAATGTGCCGTGGTACATCATTGGGGCTGGCTACAAGAACCAGAAAGAGACACCTGCCCGCCTGATAAGGCACAGTAGCAGAGATTACCCTGAGGCCTCCTGGGATGTATGATGTTTGTATCCCAGGAGACTGCAGGCAACTGGGATGGCATTCTCAACTAGGCGTGCCTGAAGGGGGCATGGAAAAAAAGGTATCTGGAAAACGAAATACTAGACATGTGCACCATCAAAAAAATTGTTTAGTTTAGTTTCGTTTTGATTCTGCATATTTTGTTTTTCGGATTCGGGTCCGCAATTGAATTCGTTGCGGGATTCGGACGAAATTCGTTAGCAGTAGTAGTTTTTTTAGCGGTAGTGCGGTCGAAATTTCGTTTATTGGACGAAATTTCGTTAGCAGCAAAAAAAGGGGTACCCCGATGCAAATAAGCCCCCTTGCCCGCAGACCCCCAGAACCACCGGGTCAGGATTGTGAGGAAGAGGCCCTTGTCCCATCGGCACGGGGACACTCTCCCAATGCCGAGGGCACGTGGCCTGGTAAGGCGCAGGGAGGGGGGGGGCGCTCGATCGCCCCCCCTTTCCTGCACTGCCGGGCCAGTGCTCGGTTCAAGGGTCTGGTAGGACTGTTAGGGGGGACCCCACGTTTCCCCCCCCCATTTTTTGTAGCTGGGGTTCCCCCTTAAAATTCCTACCAGACCTAAAGGGTCTGGTAGAGATTTTGGGGGGAACCCCACGCACTTTTTTTTGTTTTAACTTGGGGGATTCGGATGCATCCGAATCTCCGAAAATTTGTCCAAATTTTAATTCGGAACGAAACGAATCGCACATGTCTACTAAATACATTAATATCCAATTGTGAGAGAGGAAGGGTGTAGAAGTGCAATGAGGGAAAGTGTGTGGAAAAGGTGAAGTTTCCACTTTAATATCATTTAAAGTGGTGTGATTAAAATGTGATCATTTTCATCATCTGCCAGGTAATGGGTACTCTGTAAAATATCAACTATCTTGTAAGCATTCAGTGTAAAATGAAAAGCACAGATAAAGTATATCTAAAGCCAAAACCTTTTTTTTTTTTTAGTTTTGCAGAGAAGGGAATAGATAACATTTCTGTCCTATTGGCGAGATATCTCTTAACTTCCTGTCCTGAGACAATCAGAAGTGAAAAGCAATTTCTCCACAGTGAGACAGTTGTCATGGGAACAAGTGTCCGCATGGAAAGATATACCCTCTTTTCCTCTTCTGGGAACAACTCAAAAGACAAAAATGGATACACAGACTGCAATAAACCTGACAGAGATTCTAACTCCTAGGGTGACAACACTCACTCACTGTATGGTATCAATAGAGGAGCAGCATTGTCACCCTAGGACAAGACGTGTTTAGTACTGCAGATCAACTCCCCCTCTCTTTTTATTTCCATAAGGTAGGGATAGGCAGACATCCCAACTCTCCCGGACGCTCCGGGAGTCTCCGCTTTTAGATAGCGGTAAAAACGCGCGTCACAAAATGCGCGACAAACGCGCATTTTCGAACACCTAGGTGTGAACAGAGCCTTAGTGTTTAAATATACTTTACATACCAATGATTCATAACCCTGTATGCCCCGCTGTACAATGCGTTTTAGTTCTTTAAAGGTTCTTTAATGAAAATATTAAAGAACCTTTATCTATATTAGTACTCTTTGAAGACCTAGGATGACAAAAACAAAAAGGCTAACTCACTGTTCATCTCTATTCTGATAAAGATCGTGAAGTCACTGGCCATATTCTCCAGAAAGGTTCCTGAGAGGGATGTGGTCTTGAAATAGAAGGAGATGTCCATACTGTTCCCAGGTGTGAAGGTTGGGAAAATGAGACGTGCTGCCTTCATAAAGGTCACAGTATTCCATGAGTTTCCTGATATATAGTGAAAGAAAAATCTTACCAAACAGTATTGTACAATGTGAGACCTCCACTGGCCCAGATATTACAACACGCTAACCATTGTTTAAAAAGGTATTAGAGTACGTATTAACATGGAGAATCTCTTGAAACAAGGGAGACTCTCCTGAGAGCGATGCTTTCCTGAAAACATATGCCATGTATAATATGACCGGCCTATCAGTAGCAGCTCCAACCACTGGCTATCTTAAAAAAAAAAAAAATCCGACCTTGTCAGCACAGGACTAGGCTTTCTGGTCATCATTTGAAGCCCTACAGCACTGACTTCACTATACCACATAGGGACAAGAAGACTTCATGGCAATGCTTTTCTGGAAGCATGCACAAATAACCCTCTTCAAAGTGGAATGGACACTTAAAGTGACACTAAACTCCAGAGTTAAATCTTAAAAATGCATTTAAGTACCTTAACTATTAACACAACTGTACACTTTTTGTGTATCACTCAGCTGTGGATGCTCAGATCATCTCTGAATTCATGCTGACACTGTCCTTCATTCTGGAGGATAGGAATTTTGTTCCCCATGGTCCTTGTGTGTTGTAAAGTAGCCACTGATTCAAGCTCACTCCCGTGATGGACTACAATCTCACGTTTAGTCAACTAATTTGTATTGAGATTGTAGTCCGTCATGAGAGTGAGCTTGGAGCAGTGGCTACCTTACAACACACACAGCGACCATGAGGAACAAAAGTAGCCACCATCCAGAAGGAAGGACAGTGTCAGCACCAATTCAGAGATGATTTGAAGATTTACAGCTGAGTGATACAAATACAATACATTTTTATTAATATAGCCAGCTTTGTAAAATATGGCTTTACCCCAAAGTGCTTTCTACTTTTGTAAGGGTTACTTGAGAAATATATTATGAACATACAGTACAGTACTTCCTATTGAAGATGTGGAGCTAGAACAGACCATTCACAGGATGTCACTCTGCAGCCCAGTTTCTAAGTTATTTATGTACGCTCTGTTATTTTTTTGTGTTATTATTGAAAGTACAGAGATTCCTTTTGTACGGTACAGAAACAATATCACATTGGTGGCAGCACGGTCCTGTAAACTGGGACTGTTGGGACTCTGTTTACCTTTTATAAACCGAGTTTTTTTACCATTACATTTTTGCTATGGGGCACTGTGATCTGTGGTTATAGCCCTTTACAAGGCAATATGAAAATAAGTGTTCCACATTCAGACTAAGCATGGCTCTTTCTTAGTCACACTTTTGGGCCAAGCTTGATGAATCCAGGGATGATCTGCTGGCTAAGGAATATTGTTTACATATCTGAATTCTTAAATATGAAAGATGTCTCTTACTGTCTCCATAGCAGCGCAGCGGTCCAACTGAAAACCAAGCCTCAGAACTAGTGCGGTTGGTATCTCCCACAACCACTTGGGTCACTGGTAGATGATCACGGAAGGTCAATAAACCTTTGTCATATCTCCTAAAAGAGAGTTGTATTAGTTTTATTGATCCTCTTCAACATTGAATGTTCTTCTATGATTGGAAAAGCTATAAAAAGAATCCCTGCCAACAATCACTATTAACTGAAATCAATAACATTTTATGGAGTAATAAATCAGTGGGATATCTGTGGTACATTTGAGCTTTCTATTCAATATTAGAGATAAGTGACATGTAAAGAATGAATATAAATCATATTTTTACTTACCACTGAAGGTGATCAGCATCACAGTTACAGTACAATTTGGGGTCCGCACATCTTTTCTCGATGCCACAGGCACATCTCTGAATTCCAGGGTTAGAGCCACCCCAGTAAAAATGTCTTTCGTTATTTCTTCCCATCCAAAAGCTGTATGGCAATCCCACTGGAAAAGTACAAGATAAGAACTGTCAGCAGAACCATTGCGACAAGAGGAGGAGATATTATTATTCAGGATTTATATAGCGCCAACAGTTTGCGCAGCGCTTTACAATATAAGGAAGACATTACAGTTACAATACAAATCAAGACAAGATGGTAAGGAGGGCCCTGCTGGAGGGTCCTGCCCGTGAGAGCTTACTAACTAAAATAATAAGATATAATTTAACATAAACATCTCACTAATTTCCTATATAAAGATAGTAGAAAACAAGGTCTCATTCTGCCATATGAAAGCTGAACCCACTTTGAACCCTTTTTACAAAAAGAGATAAACACAGACATCCCAACTCTCCCGGAGCGCGCCGGGAGTCTCCCGCTGTTAGATAGCGGCTCCTGGCCGCCCGGGAGAGAAACATTTTCTCCCGGAAAGGTTTACTCTGGTATTGACCTTTCCCTGCGATCTGTTTTTTTTTTCTGACATTGGGGCCGCCGTCCACCGTCAGAGTAAAAAAAACAACAGTATAGGAATGCAAATGGCTATTTCACTTTACAATAGCCAACAGCAGACTAGCTATTGCACCCGCCCACTGCTGCTGTCAATCAGCAGAGGGGGACCTGAAGTTCTCCACCAGGTCCTCTTCTAGTGATTGACAGCAGCAGAGGAAGGGAGCAATAGCCAGCTTGCTATTTGATATTGCAAATTGAAATAGCCAATAGCAATCTTGCTATTCATTCCTATGCTGTTTTTTTTTTTTGTTTTTTTTTATTCTGACAGCAGAACCCAAAACCCAGCAGATAGCAAAGAAGCTACTGCTTCCCGTGCGATCTGCCATTATTTTAGGGGGTTCTCTCTTCCACCCCCACCCCCGTAGATTGGGGGGTGGGGGGGGGGCAGAGGGCACCTTCCTGAAATGAGAAGGGCACCTCCCTGAAATTGCTTTTTTCAGGTTGGGATCCCTGTAAACATGTGATCACATTGTAAAGCATTCTTCTCAAGCTATGCACCCCTAACACACCTCTGTCACCCAGAAGATATAATACATCTGTATAATGTATATACATGGGGTCAATAAAAAAAAAGTATAATTAAACAGATTATCACTCTCTAAATATCATCACCTTCTGACTGGGGATGATTGTGAGTTTATTTTATGTATCTATAGTGAAGAGCAGGAAATGGAGCCTTTCAGATACAGATACCATAGTCATTTATTGTGAAAGAGGACCAATCTAAAGACTAACTGTCTGACAATATTCCACAGTTTTATGTGACATATCAATAATAATTTGTACCTTTAGAATATAATTCCCTAAGCAGAAACAGCAAAGCAATTAAAGCTGAACTCCAACCTTACCCTTAGTCTTGCACATCTGTACAGGCTGCTCTCTTGTACTGAAATTGCTTAATCTGATTTTACTGCACACTGTGATCTTCTAACAATGTACATGAGAAGCTGCAGCAATTCAGGTAGAGCCTGCCTCATTTCCTGTCTGGAAGACATCCAACATCATATATCCCCTGCCCTTTTATTCATTGGATTTTAGTTCTTTCAATTAAGGAGACTCTGGATCATATGTGGATATTACCTAGGGTGCCATGCTTGCAAATACAGCATGCCTAGGAATACCCAGACTGACATTCATCCATCAAGGCATTTTGATATTTGCATAACACCTCCCAAGAGCCACCCATTGCTTGCATCAGAGGTGAGCACTCTTGAGAGAAGTGCTGAGGCAGGGTGCTGTGATGTTTTCAGGAACATATGTATATCAACTGGCTGCTCCCTCCCAACAGCCATGATCTGAGATGCACAGAGACCAAGTGATGACATCATTGGGTCTAAAATGAGCTGTATAATAAAAACGGAAAGGTTTAAAACAAATTTGGCATGTTGATGGGGAAATAGAGTAAAATGGAGAAAAATGCAAAATATAAGCAGAGTAAAAACTGTCACAAGCTCCCTTATATTTGGAAGCAGCAGTTACGTTGCGTTAAACTAGAGGCAGGAGCGGAAGTAGATTCCTGGAGGGATAAGTATAAATTGGTTGGTGGGAGGGGAATACATTTCATAGAGCCTGTCATGTTGACCCAAATGGGAAACGTGACCGTCACTTTAACATGCATGTGGTAACTCACAGCAACATGGTCATAAGTTAAATGGGCATAACTGCTTCCTCTATTTGTTATATTAAATGAAGCCCCCGCTGGCCTATTTAGACTGTTGCATTGATTAATATGGGTCAACACATGCCTCAGAGACTCTGTAGCAGGGAATGCAGCGGATGTAAGGGTTACTGAGCTAGATTTATCTACCCCTTAAATTTGTGGCAGTAAAAGGGGTAAAACATGTGCAAGTATCACAGAGATGCACTGCCTTGTGTTGACATGCCCTTTAACAGTGGCGTAACAATCATCATAGCGACCCAGGCGGCCGCTATGGGGCCCGAGGCACGGCGGGGCCCGGCCAGGACATCTCCCTGATGCCATGTGGGCCGCCTGGGTCGCTATGGCATCTTGCTCGGACAGCCAGGCTGCTGGCTGTCACTGGCGGCTGTGAGGAGGAACGCTCCGTTCCTTCTCACAGCCGCTGCTGCTGAGCT
Source organism: Nanorana parkeri (assembly GCF_000935625.1). NCBI lineage: Eukaryota > Metazoa > Chordata > Amphibia > Anura > Dicroglossidae > Nanorana > Nanorana parkeri. The sequence goes on from NW_017307360.1 coordinate 128,073, forward strand.
CTGCAGGGTCACCCTTAGGTGGGCTGTTTGGGTTATCAGGTGGGCGTAACTAGAAATCACAGGGCCCCATACAAAATTTTGCAATGGGGCCCTGTGATTTCTAGTTACGCCCCTGCCCTTTAACAATCTTTTAAGCCTCTGTAAAATGGTACCACCTATGAATGAAAAGACAAACTATCTATTCATATTCAAAAGACAAATCTATTTATTTACAATGCAGCAAAATGTTTCACCCTGAGATAGGTGCAACAAAATACTGACTAATCTACAGTATATGGAATAACCTAAAACCCTTAAGGCCTCATTCACACAGCGTAGAGTGGGGCCGTACAGATCCACATCGGGCCGTTCCCGGGAAGGACAGTTACTGCGTGTGATTGTACGCAACAGCCTGTTCTTCCCTATGGGAGGATGCAACCGTACACTGTCGTATGCGCATCCGTGCGGGTGTCCATGCTTGGACGCACACAGGATTGGCGTTGCAGTGCCAATCATTTCAATGGCACCCCAAACGCGCCTCTTACCCTCACTCGCGTGCGCACTGGGATGCACGGTACCGCAATGCCATGTGCACTGCGATTGCAAAAAATTGTGCATTAATCATTAGTTGCAGCCCTAGACTTTTATTTCAGTTTTCAAAGTATACAAAGACTAAACCATAACATATGACATACATAAATCAATGTTTACAGTTACAGCAGAGCAATAGTTAGAGAATAAGGCTGGCCATATACATATTCCTCTGCTATTTTGCTCCATGTTTCTATTGTCACTTTAGAAAGCTGTCATTGGTAACAAACTGCTACAATTGATAAAGTCAATGATCTATAGTGGAAAGGAATCGCTGCTTGAAAACCCGCCATCTGACATTGGATACCGGTAGTGGCTGCCTTTCCAAACGACAACATTACAAGAATGATAGATAGACTTATAAAGCTAGGCAGGAATATAGGCCAAATATGTTACCATGACTTTTAGCTATACAAAAGGTGACTGTGAGCTGAGCAGCATTCCTGGCACCATGTAGGAAGCACTCATAATTGTACTAGTTGCCTTTTAGCATACATCTAGAAAGCATTAGATGATACAGCATATGGTATTATTGGTGATTCATAATTCATCTCATACTTGGTGTATTGAGGAGCCTAGACTTGTAGCAGGAGAACTCTATCATCTGTTCACAGTATTCTGATCCATTGGCCAATGCAGACACCTCTCCCCACGAAGAATTCCAGTAATGCACCTCTCCTAAGAACGGCTGCTCCGGACTGGAGCCAACAATTCTAGTGCGATAGTACCGGTCATGTTGTACTATGGTCCAAGCTCTTTCCTCTGATACTGAACAAACAACAACAGTAAGGTATTTATATATTTGTTTAATATAGTGTCACTTAAACAGTAGAGACTGCTAACAGAATGTCATTTTTGCAGTGATTATGAGCAACATGTATTCAGCCAGATGTTTAAAACAAAATTGAACTTTCAGTTTACATCAGCTAAATATGTTCCAGGTGCATCAAAACAAAAGGTCTGCTTACAGATTGTTTTCTTCAGAAAGAAACTACAGCCTGAGTAGAAAAGCCTGTCCCCTGCCGCCATGCTGCAGAGAAGGACCCTTTTCCTTGTGTGGGTGCAATAGTTTCTCTGCAGAGGGCCAACACACCCCTGCTGATTCAGACCTAAAGCTCTGCCATCAGCAAAGCTCATGCTTTCCACTGAATGGACAGCTCTAGCTCTGACCCAGCAGGGGGCATGTTAGACCTCTGCAGAGAGACTACTATTTCCTCACAGAGAGCAAGGGTCCTTCTCTACAGCATGCCAGCAGGGGACAGGCTTTTCTACTCAGGCTGTGGTTGCTTTCTGAAGAAAACAAGCTGTAACTAACACAGGGCTTCTTCTCCTAGCTCATGCCAGCCAATGGAGTGGAAGAAAAGCAAAGGCCAGCGCAGGTCAACCTGTTGCTTTGCTCTGAAGGGGAAAATCACAGGTGAACATGAACTCCAAGAAAACAGCTAAATACACAGATGAAATACATACAGTGCATGGGAGCTGTTTTATCTGTCAAAGGGTTTGTATATCTGATCATCCAGGCCTGAAAATTACACAGTTCTGCCACACAACACAGCCCTGTCTGTTCACTAACACCCTAAAGTCTTCTCTCACCCACAGCCTTGTACTGCTACTTATTCTCCCAGTCTAAGTTCTGCTGTATAGGAAGTACAAGAGGCTACTTGAAGGTCAAATTCAGGTACGAACACTGCTTGTATTGAAAAACACATTCCATGATATATTAATGATTACAGTGTGACAATGTCTTTTTTTTTAATAGCCTGGAGTTCAAGTTGAAGAAAAATGGATATTATTTTTTATATTCAGTGATCATATTAAATATAATATATTATTTTTATCCTTTTGTATCAATCCATTATTGTAGCAATAAATAAATCATGAAATAACCTTTTTTATTAGTATTACTTACTCCTATCTGAATTTGAGTTGGGGATTACCTTAAAGGAGAACTATGAGGTGAGTGCTTTTCACTCAGCTCATAGTTCTAGCCGACCTGTGACAATGAGATCGGGAGGTGAGCGAACACATACCGGCGTTCGCTCACCTCTCGATCCTGTCACAGCTATCTGCCGTGACAGGGGAGGGGTTGGATTCCCCCCTCCCTGCTCCGATCCGCCAACGCTGACTGGCGGAACGGACGGGGAGGGGGCGGGTACAGCTGGCTCTGCCTCTAGATAGGGAGAGCCAGCTGTCAGTCACGCAGCCGGGCGAATCCTGGCACAATTGTCGGGTACCGCTTCAGCTGCGGCGTCTCAGTATACCGCGAGCTACAGCTCGTGGTATACTGAGCCTAGGGTGACGGGAGGATGCTAGTTTGGGTCCTCCCGTTACGCTAAGGAGAACTATGGGGAAAAGCCTTAACCCCATAGTTCTCCTTTAACACTGAACCTCCATATTCAATAAATGTATCTTATTCTAAATAAAAACAAATATGACATGCAAGCCAATCATCATAAAAGCATCCTGTTGGAAGCTAAAATAATTGACATCTATGATACATCTTTGATGGAAAGGTTCCTTAATATCGTGAGCTGCCCGTGCTGTTTGATATGCAAATGAAGACCATCAAAGGGTTCTTGGGGCTGGACACTGATCAAAGGAGATCTGCTGGACTGTCATGTCCGGGGGCAAGCCCGACCCCCTGCTGGTATTTACTGCCCTCACCTGTGTCAGCAAGGCATATATGCTGGGATGGGGGGCAGGGGCAGATGATGGAACCTTCTTCCTGTGTGACACTAACCTATCTGACAAGCCAGACCTTTGGACAAGACAAGTCTTTCTGAACTCTGCAATCAAGAATGTGATTCGCTGAGACCTGCTGGAGAGGCGTGTCCGAAGAACAGAGAAAAACCCATGGCTTGTGTGAATGAGAGAGAGAATGGTGTAGCTAGCTGTAGGATCCTTACCCTCAATTCCTATCCCCAATTCCCCTTTCAAATTCCCTTAATTGTAATATGTATGTATATCCCTATTTGTAAATAAACCCGACACTTATTTAAGATTCAGTTGTTCATCAGTAATTTAAGGCACCCCCAAATCAGAGCGCATTCTACAATCCACTTCACTCGATTGATTTGTATCATTCAAAAACAATTACCCCGCACAAACTCTGTACTCGGCTTCCCACTCCCGTTGTAATTAACAATGAAAATGACCCCTAGGTATAGTCCTGCTTACACTTCTGTCTCCCCCCTTTTTTACCTGCTAGCCATACCTTGCTCCCATGGCCATACCTTGCTCCTGTGGTGACATTTCAAGATATAAGCCATGGGATAGGCAAGTACATTATCTATTCTTTTACAAAGCTGGTCATGTTTTCTAAGTGACTGGGTCGCTTTAAGTGGCATTTCTATATTAGCAAGCAACAACAGAACAATTTGTATGGTAATCACATACCATGCAGTCTGCCATTTATAATTGTTGCAGCACTGGTGGAGAAATGACCATAAATAAAGGATTATTAGCCAACTATCCATTTAAAAGCTGATCCCATGAACACAAGTAATTGTTGTATATATTTTTGGCATATATATTTGTATGCAGTCATAACATTGTGGTTCAGCCAACAATAAATAGATTAGTGCAGGTTTGTAGTATGTTGTACTATGTCTCATACCACTCTGTTACTATGAATAGATAGGATTACAGTACCAGAAATGTCACAGTAGACAGTGAAAGGCTTTAACGGTCCACTGCCATCTGGGTCCACAGTGTAATTGCTAGAGTATTTGCCGCTAATTCTGTAGGCATCACAGTTTTCCTTGAAAAGAGCTTAATCATGAAAATGAGAAGAAGATTAGAATGAGGGGGTTGTCTATAGCATAGAAACTGCATAGAAACAATCAGGTTTTCAATCCATTTAAAATGTTCCTTCTACTTGGTTTACCTTTATACCACAAATCATTAAAACATTCTGTAAATTGTGAAAGAGCCCCAACAAAATCATATATTTACACACATTACCAGAAAGACAAAATGACACAGAATGCAAACCTAAAGTGTATTTAAGGTTAGAACACCTGTCAGGTTTGCATTGTACAGCGGGTAGGGGTTGTGGCGTGCGGGATCTTGTTTCTTGCAACTGTTCTGGTCAGAATAATAGATTTCCTTTTTATGCAGCTCTTTAAATGGGTCTAGGTTCAGAATGTGCCCTAGAGACTATTGTCACCAGTAAGGAAAGTGATGGGAAATCTAAAATTGAGTTGCCAAGAATAGAGATTTAATCTTCCAATAAGGGCTGTGCTCCAATGAAAACTGCGTAATAGGGGAATTCCCTCACTTTGGAGAGATATCTTCTCACTTCCTGCTGAGTGTACAGGACAGCAAGGAAAGAGAAATTACACCAATTGGACACAACTGGCAAAAAGAAACCTGATAAGCAGATTAATAATTTCTTAAGCTGAGTACACACGGTTATAATGACAGATCCCTCCATCCACACTAACAGTGTGTAGGAATGAATCTCCTGCTGTGTACATTGTATACTGACAGTGGTGCCAGCCGCTATCAGAATACCCAAACATATCCCCTTGTCAAAAGTTAATCTAATGATTAACTTATATCGGGGCAATAGGGACACCCACGCGGAATCGGCCAAAATTCACTCCTTATGTGCCCAGCTTTAATCTATCTTAACCTAAATGAGAAAATAGTTTTGGCTTTAGATATACTTTATAGTGCCTATACAAACATTCGAATTATGACAATAACTGGAAAACTTCCTTGCAAGGCTGAAATATATCTTTACAGACAGCAGGGTAGTTTAAGCAGCTGTAGGTTGACCGCATCTACATGTGTATGCTGTCCTGAAACACCAAGTTCTACTGCCCTATCTAGATATATACATTATTTGGGCAATTACCATTAACATGTAAAGCCAACTTTTTTTTTTCAGTTTTAGATAACGTAGGCAAGGGTTAAACCCTATCAGGATACATTTTGCTGTTTGTGTCCTGACAGGGAGATGCTCCTTCACTTACTGTCGTGGAGACGCAAAAGGAAATGAGAGGAAGTCTCCCAAAGTGAGGGAAATTCCCTTCTTGAAGAGTTGTTACTAGAACATCAGTCCCTATTGATAGATGTCCCCCACCTCTTGCTCTTATGACTACTGTACAGTGTAGGATTTAAATGTGTATGTGCAGCTTAGCCTTGAAAAGGGGAAGGTAAGACGCATTTATTGCTAAACAAACAAACAATGTCTATTCTGCAATAAAAACCCTTGTTGATTTTCAAATCAGGGCTTTAGTTCTGCTTTAAAGATCAGTCAGATTTGGCCATGTTCATTTATGGCAAAATCTGTTACATATTAGGTCAACAGCATCCAATTTAGATGGACTCATCATCACACGTATTGTTGCCCTTAAAGCAAATCTGTCACATAGGTAAAACACAGCAGTCTAAGGCTGGCCATACACCTATCAATTTTTTGTTCGTTCAACCCATGGGCTGAACAAAATAAATTGACCCGATTCCTCCATCAACACAAACAGCGTGTCGATCGAGGAATCCTGCTGTTTACATTGTATTCTGACAGGTCCTGCCGCCACCTGTCAGAATACCCAATTTCCTGTCAGCTCACTGGGTGCCGGCTCTCATAGCTCGAAACTTTTCCAGCTGCTACTTTGATCAGCGGATCGAGGAATGCTGCCTGAAAGGGAGCCGACAGCCCCACACACTGTGCAAATTTCAGCCAGTACATTAAAAATCGCCTGAACTTCAACCAGTGTATGGGCACCTTAAGTAGAATCTTGTACTGCATTGTGCCATTCTCGAGAATAATTGGCTATATACCGCTGTAAGTCTTTCCCCTTATCGTTAAAGGTCCAGTCCATTTAAAAGTCTCATGGGCTTACTTATCCCCTGTCTTAATATATTGCTTTAGAAGCTCAGCAGAAGAATTTCAGTTCCCACCCATCCACTTTGGATTATTCACATTGCCCTTGTTGCATTCTCCATAATATAAAAAAGAAAAAGTTATGTGATTTAATTCTGCAGTATGTAACAAAAATGTAAACACCAGTTTTGGACAGATTGTCACTTTAATGACACTAAAATCACCTGATTATTCCGTTTTTTTTAAGAATGCTGAAAGTTTGAGAATGTCATACTAAGAATAGACGAAAACTCCTGATACTCACATTTATGGCAGGTTTCCCCCTTGTAACCAGTCATGTCACAGATGCAGAAGAAGTCATCCCAAGACTGGTAGCAGCGACCTCCATGTTCACAGGGATTTGGCCTGCATCTGAGATGAAGAAAGGGGATAATATTCAGTATGTACACTGATTACTGTTTTTTTACTGGAAAGAACTATGATGGCAACATTGATATGCCTAAAGCAAACCTATTCTTTGTCTATGTGGGGCAAAACAACAGGTTTTCTTTAATGCCCTCACATACACACCATTGCTTTACTCCCCGCCGCTCTATTCAGCAACTGAGAGCTACAAAATGACCCAGAATTCCAAGCATGATGTAATATGTGACTCCATACTCCATGTAAGAGTGCTGGTGCTTAGCCCAACACTGCTGTTACATACTGGCAGGGAGAGCTTTCAGGCTGGTGTAAGCTCCAGCTGGAGCAACTCTGAGCTCTGTGTAAACAGGTAATTCTTTGACCAAGGCAGCTGAACAGAGAGTGAAGGAAAGCTGAATATTTGAAGGTGAACAAATGCTGCTTGGGATAGCAATCTACATATGATAAACCACAGGTTTAGGGCCCGTTCACACTATATGTTGCATTAACACGCACATTTTCTTAAAATAAGCTGGGAACTCATTTTAATGCACAAAAACACATACTTGCTCCATTTTTTTTCAGCAAAGAACACCAAAATGCAAAGATGGGTCACATCCCTGCATCACACTAAAACACAGGTATGTTTTGTTGTACTGCATGCTGTGCATTAATGCATGATGCTAATGCTACATTTATCTGAAAGATGTTAACTTCTGCCTGAGTTCCCATAGAACAAAGTTCCCTTCTCTGTCTCATACCCATGATCTGGATTTCCTCATGGAGCACAGGCAGCAATAGTTTGTTCTTACGTTATGTTCTAATACTTGTTCACTTTACTAAAAAAAAAAGGGGGGTTTTATTGTTTCACCAAACCTCTTTCCACCTATCAATGGACATATAGTGAGAAGTTGAGAAGTTTACAAAACAGGTACACAGTCAACACAGGTTATAATCCTTTCACACACTAAACAAAATCCAAAACCAGTAGTGCAACTATAGCCAAAGCAGCCCAGGAAGCTTCTATGGGGCAAATTAAACATATAAAATCTGTGTGCATGTAAAGATAACCCAAATCCAGTACTGTATCATTGAGTGATGAAAATATTGACGTTGACAACACTCTGATCCCTGTGAAGTCTCCAGTCTAGAAGAGTTGATGTCGGATGCACAGGAGGAGCATTTGGGATCATGCTATGATCTATCATCACAGATCTCCCTTGTTACCGCTCCTCATTTCGACCAACTCTTTGAAAAGAACCCTATATGCTTAACACAATCTTCTTCAGCCTTATATAGAGGGATGTGTGTGGGCTTGGTGCAAACTGTCAGTGACACACCACCCTCCGAGCCCAATCAGCTGCCACTGGGGCATTCTCCGCCCCCTTGTTACGTGTAGCTGCGGGGTAAGGAATGCCTCGGCCGCAGCTGATTGGGCTGGAAGGGGGGAGTGTCACTGACAGTTTTGTGCGGTCTCACGCAGTTCACACCAAGCCCACGCAAATTCATATTAATAAACCCTGGTATGTGTCTGCAGCTAAAAACTGATGACAGCTGAATTTTGTAATTCTGTAATAGAAAAAAAGTTTAAAGAACAGCACTGGTCGCTAATTGTGTACACTGGCATCTCCCCAGCTACCTTGTCCTTGATTTAAGCATACTTTATGTTAAGACTAATTACACTATTGTCCCAGTTGACACTGTCAGGTCACAGAGAGAGGTCCCCGGGGATGCCCACCAAAATGTCGCTTTGGGTCCCAATGATCGGTAGTTGCACTGATCTGCACATGATGGGGTGAAGGGACCACCCACAGCCTCTGGGAAAACATTGAGAGCCGGCCGGAACAAGGAATAAGGTAAGTATTACAGCCTCTTTACCTACCCCCCAGACTTAATTCGCATTTAACCCTTGCAATGCGGGGGGGTGGAGGGGGCACTGATATATTGCCCTAAAGTCTTTGCATCTTGTTGCAGGTTCTCGTTTATCTCTGCCTGTGCTGTTCCTTCCCTCCCTATTCTTCCTGATCAGAATGCACTCTGACCCTAGGTTCAGTCACTCCCACGGTATAGATGATTGGGAAAGAAGAAAAAAAGGTTGATGGAACATACTACTTATACAAGGACAGGCGAAGGGGGCTAGTGATATCGGAGGGATTGAGAACAAATGTTATCTCTGTTGTTCTGTACAAGTACCTGTAGCCAGACATTTCCGGGGGTTGAGAACACATAACTATGTAGTATATAAAAGCCTGTACTGGGCAGCAATGTAAAGGAAGTCAGGTGACAATCGCAAGTTAGCTTCTTTTTACTGATTTTACATGTACATGTTAAAAAGACTTAATTGGTCTTGTGTATATAGATTAAACCAGGCAAACATAATCACCTATCAGCAATAGCACAGACATTGAACATGACCTCTGAGAACCGCCCCAGCCAGCCCAGCTGCATACGATGGAAATCCACCGGCTGCCCATCCACATTGAGTAGCTGCATGCAGCCATGGAAGGCTGTCTGGTTGGAATAGCACCCTGATCCAGTATTTGGCTTTGGACATCCTGTGTGATAAAAACAATCATTTTAAATTAGTACATAATCAACTCATAAGAACTTTGCTACATGTATTTTCAGTACACATGGCAGGCTTGTCTGCAGAAGTCCCAATGGGTTGTTAACTTTAACAAAGTGATGTGATATCTATTACATAGACAGTGATTTCACAGCCTTCACAGCAAGGCATTGTAGATTGTTATCATCTAAATTGGAGTGAATACCTTGTGAAATGCATCACTTCCGAAGCACGTGTGAGATGAAAAGTGAGTGATAATTTAAGCAAGTTAAAGGAAAGTTAATAAAAAGGGCACGTGACATAAAATTAACTTTGTATACTTGTTGTTTTTTTTTTAATAACCGCACATACTTTTTTTTCCTTTATACGATATTTAACTGAAACTGTCCCTAAAAACCACATATTTACCACTTTGGTAAAATAGGAAATTATGAAATTATTGGCAAATCAGTAAATGGATTTTAAGAACTGCTCTGGTAAACAAGATGGATCAGTATTCTTTGCTGTGACAGTTCAGACATGGAATTTGGGGTGTGGAGCATATGGCACACTAAACTGTGGCACAGATTTTTCAGAATAATCCTGGCATTATTATTGGCATATTATTACAGCTTTCATCATTTTATCCTTTTTATTACAGTTAGATTTCGGTAAACTTTAAAGTGTATCTGAACCTAAAAACAAAAATGTAATATATTGCAGTTGACCAGTTCTTACATGTGTTGGCTGCATTCGTTTTCACTGTTCAGTCTAAGAACATTATAAGCAAGTACAGAAAAGATCTCTTGATCTTTTGTTTGTTTGTTTTTCTTTAATATAAAAGGACTTGTCAAAAACTGTTTTTGTGTTTTTTGTATCTTTGGCACTATCTGTGAACTGAAAAGAAAGCACAAACATCCTTATCTTTCTTCTGTAAACTACTTATGCCATCATTTACCATGTATTGGAGATGAACAAACATAGACATGTTTTAGATCCAGTCTGTGTGATAATCATGGCTGACCCATAAATACACTTGAATGAAGAAAAAAAAAAAAGAGTGCCAGTGCCAATCATCCCCCAGAGTCCGAAAAAAACATTTTATTAGCTTCACAAATAGTGACAAAAAGATATGCAAAAAGATGACAAAAAGATATGCAAAGCCAACGCATTTCGGGGGTCAGGAATCCCCCTTCATCAGGGATTAAATAATAGACAGTGGGACATTGACTGACTCTAAACACACAACCCCTGCACACAATCCTATTTCTCAGGCAGGAATAGAAATACTTGGTGTGAAAAGATCTTTACCAGCAGTTCAGCATTCAAGTACAAAGATAAATACACAAGAGGAGTGAGTGTGGCCAAGAAGGGACAGGAAGCATGTTATTCACAGGACAAAAGCCTGAAAATGAGTGCAGCCACCACATCTAAGGACTGGTAAGGTGCAAAAATATAACAAATTTTGGTTTTGGGTTTAGATCAACTTTAATAGGTCTTAGTCTGACTTGTGACACAGACTAAACTTAGTATTGTAACCTTTCTACCTCCAAAGTAGTATGAATCTCCTGTCCGAAGCTGGAACTGATAATTAATTTTGAATTGTGCTCCTTCATCGTCATCAATAACCACCACAGCAGAATTTTCTCTGGCTACCAGGGAGACAGAGTGCCAGAAGCCATCGTTCAGTCGATATCCTGTGAAAATAGAACTGGATGTTATCTTCCACTTCAACTCTTAACTGAACTTCTAAGCTGTGCAATGAATCAAGCAACCTGTCTGTAAGCAGAATTCCTAATAAGCTGCAAACCTATGCACATTCACACTGCTTCAAAAGGTATTGAACTTCCTAGAACAGAGCATGCAGTACAATATGGCAGCTTGAGAAGCTCCCTGAGAGCAGCTCTTATGAGAGGTAAGGCAAACAATTGCATGGTCTCCACTCAGGGGCGTATCTAGAAATCACAGGGCCCCATAGCAAAATTTTCTATGGGGCCCTGGGATTTCTAGTTAGTCCCTTGCAGAGCCCACCTGAGATCCCAAAGAGCCCACCTGAGAGTGACCCTGCAGAGCCCACCATAGACTCTATGGTGGGCTCTGCAGGGTCTCAGGTTGGCTGGTCACACCCCTGCACACCTGTAACCTGTCAGCCCTGATTCGCTGTTCGCCTCCTCCTGCTGCACAGGGCCGCCTCCTCTTTCATCGCCAGGCCCTGTCTCCCCTTCCATCGCCGGGCCCCTCCTCCTCTGATGTCACTGGCCCGCCTCCTCCTCTGCTGCCGACGCCGGGCCCAGCATCCTCTGCCGCAGCTGCTGGCTGTCACTGACACAGCAGCGGCTGTAGGCACGGCATCAGCGGGATGTTCTGGCCGGGCCCTCCTGTGCCCCTGGCCCCATAGCGGCCGCCAGGGTCGCTATGGCGATTGTTACACCACTGTCTTTACTCCTCCCTTTGGCAGTTCAGCTATTTGGGTTAGATGAGTCGTTTTACTGTAAACATCGATGCTATTATCTATCTACAATCCCACAGGAGTATAGTGGTGACCTAGCCAGGCTGAACTCTATAGTAAAAAAATTTATATATTTATTGTAATCAACTAATTATTCGGGAGTCCGAAATTGCGAATAGCATTTGGGAGCTCCTGAATTCCATTTGTGCCTGGGAGCCGAAATGGCATTCGAGAGCTCACGAGTTGCATTCAGAAATGCCATTCGGAAAGACTTTGTTGTTCTTATATGACAGTCAGCTGGTCCAGAATGTCAACAATTGGGTGGAACAAGCCCCATGATGTCATGACTCGCTCTGCCCATTTGTTTACTTTTGGGCTGGAGCTGTCATTTTTTGTCGAGTCTTTGGCAGGTTTGGATGGGTCGTCGGGTCTCTTTTTATTTTGGCGAGTCGGCAGCCGTCGCTCATCGTGATTGACGTGGACGTGGTTTTTGTTCAATTAAAGGATTTTTAAAAAAGTCTGATGTGTTTATTTACTTTTTCTTTAACCCTTTAGTGAATGAGTAGGGGTAACAACTCATGAGCAATGGCCTCCAATCCACTAATATTCATAAGTTTTCTGTGGGGTTCAAGTCGGGTGACTGTGATGGCCACGTTAGAATCTTCCAGCACTTCTGCAACCAAGCCTTGGTAGAATTTGAGGTAAGCTTGGGATCATGGTCCTGCCAGAAGGTCCAAAGACGCCCAAGCTTCAGCTTCCTCACAAACAGCATGACGTTTCCTCCTAGGATTTCCTGATACTTCAATGAATCCATCTTGCCTTCCACATGCCGCAGGTTTCCAGTGCCAGGGGATGCAAAGCAGCCCCAGAGCATCACCGAGCCATCATCATGCTTAACTGTAGACAAAGTGTTTTTTTCAGCATATGCTTTATTCTTCTTTCTCCAAACATACCACTGATCCATTGGGGGCCTTTTTGCCTGTTGCCACCAAGTCTTGCTACAGGTCTTTTGCAGTCACTCAAGGATTTTTCGCATCCTGCCTTCTCATAAATCTGGTTGCAGCCGTTGATAGCTTCCTTTTTCTGCCACATTCAGGTGGTGTAACCACTGTTCTTTTAACTTTGAACATCAGTGTCTGTAGGAGCACTCAGTGCCTTTGCTATCTTTTTGTATACTGTTCCTTCTTTACAAAGGGCAATAATCTCTTCTCTTAACCTTTTTGGCCATTCTTTTGACTTAGCCATATTTCTAACATGCAGACAAACATGACACTCAACAAACCCTTAGCCAGTTGAGGTATTTCATATGTTCTAGCACAAGCACACATGGTGCAGCTAATGAAGCCCTTTATTAGCTGCATCAGGCCTGCTTGAAATAACACCTGTTTTCCAGATGTGTGCACTTGTGAGGGATTTTATTCAGGGGGCTGAATAATTTTGAGTCATTACAAGTTGCATTTTCAGTTGAATTTGGGGAAAACACCTGAAACATTCATTGTGATGACCTATTTCAATTGCTTTTGTTTGATTTGCTCATTGCAAACAGCTGAAAGTTTGTACATTTTGCCAATAAACCTGCTTTGCAGTGGGGGTTGAGTAATTTTGATTACAACAGTATACTGTTACACACATAGCATGACAGTTCTTAGTTGAGAAGTTGGCTGCAGTTGCTCTCAGAAAGCTCTAACAGAGGTCTAACATCTCTACACAATGATTACTCTAAATTAGGGATGCAACGTTACCAGTTTTATGGTATCGAGTGAGTACCGATATTTTTTGCCCGGTACTCGCGGATACCGAATACTGATACCGGAAGTCCATTAAGGAAGCCAGGCGGCATATAATGACTAGCCGCCCGGCTTCCTGATTGGCCAGGAAGCCGTCTCCATGCTCCCTCGTCACCAGGTTCAATCAAGCCAATTTCTAGCCAATCAGGAAGCTGGGGGGCGGGTAATGACTCACCACCTGGCTTCCTAATTGGCCAGCTTTCCGACCAATCAGGAAGCTGTGGATGCATGTGATTACAGAAGCCGGCTCCATGCTTCCTTGTCGCTAAGTGATGAGGGAGCATGGAGCCAGCTTCCCAGCCAATCAGAAAGCCGGGGGGCGAGTCATACCCTCCCCTGCTTTCCTGGTGGCCGGGAAGCCAGCTCCATGCTCCCTGATGATGGTCAATCACGAAGCCAGGCAGCGTGTAATGACTCGCCGCCCAGCTTCCAGACAGCGGAAATACTACTATATGGATACCAGTACAAGTACTCGCCCAGATACTTGGTATCGTTGCATCCCTACTCTAAATACTTATACTTCCTGCAGTGTGAGTGGAGGAAGGTTGTGTCAAAGACTTATTTTCACTAATTTTAAGTACTGATGTCCAGTCAGACACTGCACAGGAAGAAGACCTTTACCTTAGATTCTTCAATCTTCCATGCTGTAACATTTACAGGTAACATCTTTTGCTAATGCACTGGGATTCAGCTGATCATAATAATAATATTAATAATAATGCCATGTACACATTGTAATATACTACAGTGAATACTAGGTGACACTAAAGCAGCATAATGTGAATAATTGTATTGTGAGACTTGGTTAGGGTGGATCTGGAGCCATCTTAGGGAATACAGTTTATGATCAGGCCTGGCCCCGTGTTCTAAATGTCTCTACATGCCAAGCACAAAAAAATATGCATACACAATTTAAAGTAAATACCTGAAGGTGGCCTGCTTATTGTTCTATGTCCAGCCCCTTCTACGAAATAAGGCAATAGCAGTAAATTCCTGTAAAGTTGATTTTATTGCTAAAGCTGACCAGTACATGATGTATACATGGAGTAGCTTATAATAAAATATTTACATGCCCATTGAACTAATTCATTCTTCATCAGCCAGCAAGCAGTCTGCCATGCATTGTGTGAGGATTCCCCACTCACCAGCGGCAAACACCAGCTTCTTCCTGTTTGGTTGGGAGATGGTGACGTTGATTTGACCCTCACTCAATGCCATTTCCAGTGATCCCATGGAACCAGCAAAATTGGTGAAGAGCAAAAGGCCAATGGTGTCCCAGGTCCGGAATTTAAAGCTTACCATCATCTTAATGTTGGCTGGAACCCCTGGCACCATTAGGTAGTTATTGATGCCAGAAAATGTGACAGGAACATAAGGCATTTCCATACAGGAGGTACGTACACGACCCTGTGATTTGGTACAAAATGGAATTTTAGTGTAATGGTAAACACAATGGATACAAAGAAACTTCTATTGACAAATAGTAGTCATAGTACTGCTGATACAGTTAAACCCCATATTTTAGGTTTTTCATAGGATCAGAAGAATGTAAACTGCAATGTTAAAGCCCTATTCTAGCCACTTTTATCATTTTCCTTCGCAACTACATGTCTGTGACCCTCATTTATGGTTTCATTATTTCACTTCTGTAAGAGCCCATTCACACCATCATGTTGCTGTAACGTGGTAAAAAAAATAAATTACCACAATGCACAGTAGCACACCAAGTACGGTGTTATTGTACCATTTGTTTTGAGCGGTTCTCCAATGCACCTATGCTAGGAACAATTTTTCCTATGTTGGAAGCCCAGTGAAAATGAATGGTCTGTGGCAGCACAGAGTGCCAAAATGCACGATCAAGCATGTTGCAGGTCACAGGTTATCACAACAAAGCCTAGTGTGAAAAGGCCAAAACATGAATACATTTTGTGCTAAACCCAGTGCTGAAAAAATCCACTCAGTCATCCCTCCCATGACCTGAACCCTTAGTCTCTTTCACTAGTTGTAATTTTAACATTTGGCTCTATACCAAAACTGATATCACTCAACTCTTATATTCGCTTTAGGAACATAAGAATTCAACGTGGCCTGGGTGACCCATTGTTCAGTAGGGGATGAAAACCTTGCTGGTTGCAACAAGTAAACCTGGAACTCAAGAAAAGTATGTATGTGTGTGGGGGGGGAGGAGGTCTCATCTCCCAGGCAGGTTCCCCAAACTTTCCCATGAACTACCAGTCACTTGAAACTGCTGGCGTCCTCCTGAGAATAAAAACGGTTTTGTGTGGAATACCCATTAAAGCATATCAAAGCCAAAACCTTTCTTTTCTTCATTGTGCTGTCTGTGCCATGCTGTCCCATTATAGAGATTTGTACTTTTTGTGGCCAAAACAAGAATAGAGGAGAATTCATATAATGGGGATGTTTGTTCCAATGGCAGATGTCCTTTCCCTTACTTTGGAGAGATTTCCCCTCACTTCCTGTTTACTTCCTGCATCTACAGTACAAAAAGTGGACAGAACTCATACCAGTGGGACACAAATGGCAAAAAACCTGGAAGAGGTACTCTATCTACTCTAAAAGAAAAACATGTTGGATTTAGATACTTTAAAAAGATACCCAGTCACCAACTTTTGGAGGTGTCTAATTACACTTTGTGCTGTCCTAGCTCCTCCAGCTCTCTCCTCCCTACATAACATTTTATTTAGCAGTCGGGGAACAGTGAAAGGGAATACTAAAGATTGTTTACTCGAATGACAGCTCTGAGTCTGTTGGGACTGCTGACATCAATTCCAAGATGGCAGTACTCAACAGCAGTATCAGGACTTCTGGATATCTACACAAGGGAAGCTTTTCAAGGTATATAACATGCCTAAAATAGGTTAAATGCACATATAGTATACTCGTAAGGGAAGATGGTTGTGGAAATGAATGGGCTGCTCAAAGGATCTCTTGAAGGCAAACAGACTTTATGCACAGTTATAGACCTTGACTTTTACAAATATGCCTGGTGACTATAACAAGCTATGGCTTTGTTTTTTGTTTTTTATATGTCATTGAAAATTAAATAGTGTTCCCTTTCTGTTTGAAGTTTCATTACAAAGGACATCAGACATCTGTAGTATATACTATTGATTTATCCCAGCGTGCATTTCGTTAGTAGAGCGGCTTCTGAATTAATAAGCAGCTTCAGGCAGTTGCAAACTAATTATCAAGTTATATGTTCCACTCATACGGATAATGTAGTCTTATCCTAAATTAACGTTTTATGTGGGAGAGAGAATTCAGGTTTAACACTTAGTACGCAGTGTGAAATTATACAGTGGCATAGTACTGTAATCTGAATGAATAGCTGAGGGTTTTTAACCTGAGCAAAATTAATTTTATGATAGATATATGTTGCAGGTGGTAAGATTAAAGCTCGATACCATGGAAATATTAAAACCATCTTTGCAGTGTGGCTCCCTCAATGCTTCAAGGGTAAATGCTCGATTTTGTCCAGGGTACCATTAAAAAACAGTTGCACTTGCTTTATCACTCATGACCTTGGCAGCCAGCACTGTCCTCTTCTCTCTGATGCTCTGGCTTGTGGGCAGGTCCTCTGTGTCCTCACTTACAATGCAGGACATCTGGCCCTGCATTGTATGTGATAATGTGCCTGCAACTGACAGAGCCCCAAAGAGAAGCAGCTTTGGGGGACCGGCCGCACGGAGAGAGGGATAAGCTAAGTAAAACAGTTTGTTAATGTAACCTAGATCAGACATTTAACCTTGCAAAAAATAGTTTTGTTTCGGAACGATTCGGATTTTAATTTCCTTCGGATTTTGGATCTGTCCGAAGTTTTGTTTCGAAACGATACAAATTTTTGTTTTGGAGCGAAGTCACATGACTTGCCTGTAATGCAACCTCCCAAAGCCCCCCAAAAATATGATTGACCACATGTCTAATTTAGTTCAGTTTTGAATGAAATTCGGACGGATCCGAATTTCCTTAAACGAACATTCGGATTCGTTTGCATTCGGACTCATTCAAATTCAGAAATTCAGATGCATCCGAATGTCGGAATTTAACGAAATTCGTACGAATAGCCATTTGAAATTAAACAAAATTTACATGTCTAACCTAGATAAAAATTAGCATTTAACCCTTGAATTTCAGGGGAAGCCCTACTGCAAGGATAGTTTTGAAATTTCCCTGGAGGTCAAATTGAAGCAACAATCTTCTATTACTGTAAGGCAATTCATTTTATTGGTACGGAAAAAAAGATGTAACTATATGAGTAACACAGGTTTTGACCTGGGAGCTAGAAGGTATTTCTGGTGGAGCAACAACAAGTCACACTAATGAACAATGGTTGAACACCATATAAAGTCTTTTTAATAAAATGGGAATGACTCCTAGCAGTAAGCTTGGAAAAAATGGAAGCTGAAAGTTAATCTGCTTATATTTTGCCTTCCCTGGTTCATCTTTCCCAACTTCAACATGCTAATTGTATTTTTAAATAAAACCTTTTTTTTATGCCCAGTGATATAATCACTGGCTCTCTCTGTTTCTCTATGCAATGCAGGCAGATCATGACTGTGCATAGTTTCCCGAAAGCAGCACACTGCCTTGGGTACTGCCCACATGTAATGCTGAGTCTCCATGATTGAAATACATTAAATTCAATGAATAACAAGGGCAGACCAGGGACAGCCAGGAGATGAGACGGTTCTATCTGACTTGCTGCGGCTTCTAATGAACACTCTGAGAAGCTTGCAATGTACAGTGAAATGAGACCAAGCATTTTCAGTACAGGAGTCTGTACAACTGTGCAAGACTGGAGGTAAGGCTGGAGTTTAGCTTAAGAAATACTGCTCAACAATCTTGAATACCAATCATATCAGCACCATGGAACCTGGGAGTAGAAAAGTGTGGATCTTCTTGACTTGCTGCATATTGCTTAGGAGGAATTACAACTCAATAAGTCAATGACCTTATAGAAGTTGGGAAGTTACACGATCACTTTGCTCCACATTTTAGAACAAAAAATGCAACACCAATTTATAAACACTGCATGCTCCCGCAGAAAGAAAAAGAGGTGGGGTTGGTAGCAAAGGCAACGACTAGGACAGCGATCCCCAAACTACGGCCCACGGGCCAGTTATGGCCTGGTGTTTACATTAGCAGAGCCCCCACAATTAGAAGGCCCCTGCATGCAGTGCTTTCTCATTGCATGGCAGGGGAGCAAGCAATCAATTATAAGTACTGTTGGGGGCTGTAATACACTGCCAGGTAGTGCCTGTATAGTCCCACATGATATGGCACCTAAAAGGAGGCAAGTTAAGTCTGCACACCAATGCCAGGGGGGAAGGTTTCTTTTTTTAGCCCACTGGTACTAAACCTGGGGGAGGGGGGTTTGTTATTAGCTTACTGGTACCAATACCAGGGTGGAGTCTTTTATTAGCCTGCCAACACCAATAGCCAGGAAGGGGAAGGATCTCTTATTACTCCCACTAACACCAATATTCAGAAGGGGGAGGTATTTTTCTACTTCCACTAACACCTTTGCTGGTTTATTACTCCCACTGATACCAATGTCCAAGGAGGTTGGGTGGCCTTTTATTACTCCCACTGACACCAATGCATGGGCATCTTTTACTTCCCCTGACCTCCCATGCTGGGACATTTTTTTTACTCCTGCTCACCTCAGTCTGGTCTCTAAAAAGAGTGATGGACATGAAATGGCCCTTTGTTTAAAAAGTTTGGGAACCCCTGAACCTAAAGATCATATAATGTTGTTCTGCATGCTAATATAATGTTAATTCAGATTGCTATCTGCAATTTTCCCACACACATCAACCTTAACTTACCATAATACGGATGGATGATTTGTTTCTCCTGGCAAGATCAGCAATGCGAACATTATTATAGATAATATTCTCCAAGCAACCACGAAAGTTCTGCTTATGCGAGATGCTTTTATCCTGATATGCAATACCAGCAAAAAATATCTAGGCACAAAGAAAAATCAGTATAAATTTTAATACAGACACAAAATAAACCTTTGCAGGTTGTCTACATGGGATTGTATGGCAAACAAGGTACAGGTCTTGGGTGCAGAAATTTTTTACTTAGATTTTAGCCCTAGTTTACACAACTCCAGCGCAGGTTATAAAATACCATGTCAGGAAACACACCAGCATGTATGTGCCACTGACGAAGTCTAATGGCGAAACGCTTAGGACACGTACGCTAGTTATGCCAGCTGAGGCTGCATGGACGTCAGGATCTGTTATTATTGTATGCGGTATTCATAGCGCTATGTGCAAGTTTTCTGCTTACATGTTCCAATTGATCTTAATTGGTCCAATTTTCTGGTCTTAAATAAACAGTATTAGACTATTAGATCTGCTTTTGTCTCTGCTTGTCAATTTCACCATGGGTTTGATGATGAATCCCTGAAGATTGTTATTGGTTGTTCTGGATGTTACACTATGTAAACGCTATTGACCTTCTATTATTTGGAGGCCCTCCTTATCTGATGAGCTTGGCTTGTCATTTGGTGGCGGATGATTGTATTTCACACTGAAGTTGTGGAACTTTGCATGAAGAAAGATCAAAATGTAAGCGACTTAAGCAGGGGGACACGTCTGGCACTGCAGGATCTGAGTCCCTGGCGGCGTAGTGTGTTACTGATGGTAGCCTTTGTTACGTTGGTCCCATTGATACAGGTGCCATTGATACAGGTAATGAGTGCAGGACAGAGGAGCCTCTTAAAGAAGAAGGTACAGGTCTGTGAGAGCCAGAACTCTTGCTTGTTTTTAGGTGACCAAATACTTATTTTCCACCATAATTTGCAAATAAATTTTGTTCCAAATCAGCCAATGTGATTTGTCTGGATTTGTTTTCTCATTTTGTCTCTCATAGTTGAGGTCTACCTATGATGCCAATTACAGGCCTCTCTCATCTTTTTAAGTGGGAGAACTTGCACAATTGGTGGCTGACTAAATACTTTTTTGCCCCACTGTATGTTCTGTATCTCATTAGTGCATTTTACTGTTTGCCAGGAGTTTTATAATCCAGCAAGAGTCAAGCACAAACTTTAAGGGACATTGGAATTAATTTACCAAAATGGGATCAGACAGAATCTGGAACAGTAGCCCATAGTAACCAAAAAGCTTCTCTTCAGTTTGTTCAGTTAAGCTTTGAAAATTGAGAAAAGCTGAAAAGCTGATTGGTCGCCATGGACATCTGCTCCAGATTTTGTCCGCTCCAGTCTTGATAACTTCCCCTCTATGAATTACAAATGGAAAATGAAAGCATACTGAAACCCAAGTACAAAAATGTTATATATTGCAGCTTACCAATCCGTAGATGTGGTAGTGCATTAGTTTGTTTTTTTTCAGGCTTTTTTGCCCTTATTTTCAAATGGTGGTCCTGCCAGTAATATGCGTGGTGTCCTAGGGTGATAAACACTTACTCGCTGTACTGTATCTATAGTCAGGGCCGGATTTACTCTTGCTGCTGCCCCAAGGGCCAGGTTCCTCAATGCGCTCCACCCCCAATGCAGATTGGCAACTAGATGGTGGGAGCAGCAGGGTTAGCTTTATTTTTTCTTTGTTTTATTTTAATTTTTTAATTTTTATCCTGCAATCTTATTACAAGTGATCTTGGTGACATCGACTAGCATATAATGTATATTCATCATATGGCTTACCAGCAGCATCATTTTAGCATTTGAACACTATACTTGATGTTGGGACGTGTATATGAATACTTGAACTGTATACTTGATGTTGGGACTTGTATATGAATACTTGAACTGTATACTTGATGTTTGGACTTGTATAGGAATACTTGAACTGTATACTTGATGTTTGGACTTGTATAGGAATACTTGAACTGTATACTTGATGTTGGGAAGTAAGCGACTTAAGCAGGGGGACACGTCTGGCACTGCAGGATCTGAGTCCCTGGCGGCGTAGTGTGTTACTGATGGTAGCCTTTGTTACGTTGGTCCCATTGATACAGGTGCCATTGATACAGGTAATGAGTGCAGGACAGAGGAGCCTCTTAAAGAAGAAGGTACAGGTCTGTGAGAGCCAGAACTCTTGCTTGTTTTTAGGTGACCAAATACTTATTTTCCACCATAATTTGCAAATAAATTTTGTTCCAAATCAGCCAATGTGATTTGTCTGGATTTGTTTTCTCATTTTGTCTCTCATAGTTGAGGTCTACCTATGATGCCAATTACAGGCCTCTCTCATCTTTTTAAGTGGGAGAACTTGCACAATTGGTGGCTGACTAAATACTTTTTTGCCCCACTGTATGTTCTGTATCTCATTAGTGCATTTTACTGTTTGCCAGGAGTTTTATAATCCAGCAAGAGTCAAGCACAAACTTTAAGGGACATTGGAATTAATTTACCAAAATGGGATCAGACAGAATCTGGAACAGTAGCCCATAGTAACCAAAAAGCTTCTCTTCAGTTTGTTCAGTTAAGCTTTGAAAATTGAGAAAAGCTGAAAAGCTGATTGGTCGCCATGGACATCTGCTCCAGATTTTGTCCGCTCCAGTCTTGATAACTTCCCCTCTATGAATTACAAATGGAAAATGAAAGCATACTGAAACCCAAGTACAAAAATGTTATATATTGCAGCTTACCAATCCGTAGATGTGGTAGTGCATTAGTTTGTTTTTTTTCAGGCTTTTTTGCCCTTATTTTCAAATGGTGGTCCTGCCAGTAATATGCGTGGTGTCCTAGGGTGATAAACACTTACTCGCTGTACTGTATCTATAGTCAGGGCCGGATTTACTCTTGCTGCTGCCCCAAGGGCCAGGTTCCTCAATGCGCTCCACCCCCAATGCAGATATATTTATTTTGTTTACTTTACTTTATTTTTTTAATTTTAATTTTATTATGTTTTACTTTTATCACTTTTTAACTTTTTTTAAAATTCATTATTTCTTATTATGTTTTACTTATTTTTTTACATTTTTATTTATTTTATTATTTTTAGCAATTTTTGTTTTTATTTGAATGGTTTTTTTCACATACCTTTATTACTTTTACACAGGAACTAACAAGCACCTGTGTGATAGCAGTTGGAGGTGACAGGTTCTCTTTATTGAACCTGCCACCTCCAATACAGGAGTTCTAGCACAGCACTGTGCTGGCTTTCTTGTGACAGCTGATATGGGAAGGCTGTGAGTGCAGCTCTCCCCTCTCACTGTTTTCACAGAGCAGAGCAGAGCAGAGAACAGACGTTCACCGCTCTGCTTCCTGCTCTCCATTATGAACGAATGTGCCCTGGTTACATTTTTCCCAGATAACCTTAGCAGTATACTGATTTCTGCTTGCTTCAATATTTTGTCCCAGTACTCTTATCCCAGTATATATAATATAACATGTTTTCTTTGTCAACCAGCATGGATGTAATAGAAGATATACACAGTATTGACTGCTGAATCATACCTCAGTGTCCAGGTCTAGCTGGTCGAAGTCCCCTTTGCATCGTATCCTTTGTACTTCTCCATCTAGAGTTATGTTGAGGTCACGTCCATTGCGCTGAATATATATGGAATGCCACGCCTGGTCATCCAGCAAACTCCCCAGTGTGGCAACTGTGTGACTATCTACTGGATGGAGGGGGCTGTTGCCTGTTAGCCATGGGAGGGATAATTAAGGAAAATGTAACTTTATTCAATAGGTTTCTGGTATGTAAGGTCTATTTTTCATTGCTTATAATTATACTTCAATAAATAAACTTCTTAACGAGTTTGTCCTCGATGTAAGTGATATGAGTTGGAAAGTTGGTCGCCATGCTGTCAGAGGCTCTGTCCTGCTTCCCGCCCAGCCCAGCTCACTGATGTCACTGGTTGCCAGGAGCTCGGCGGGATGCCAGCCAGAATGTCCCACTCAGCTACTGGCAACTGGTGACATCAGTGAGCTGGGCAAGAAGTCAGATTGAGAGTCACAGGTTGCTAAGAGCTCTTAGCAAACTGAGGCACTGTGGCTTCTCCCCTCCCAACACCTGCCTCCCCTCATTGAGATGCCACCTGAGGCAACTGCCTCATCATTGGCACGGCCCTGGTCTTGCTTGCAAAAAAACATTATACTGTCATATACATTTATTCTAGGGCTGGGCAAATTAACGATTAATTCCTCCATTAATCGTTAAACTTTTTGATCGATTAAAATTCTTTTGATCGAAAATGAAAAGACTCACCTCTCTGCTGGCTTACGGGAGTCCCGTCGGAGATCCGGTGACATCACGGACATCGACGTCACCGGACTCCTCCCCCCTTCCCCAAGTGGCTCCGTCGGCTAACGAAGGGAAGGGGGAGGAGTCCGGTGACGTCAATGTCCGTGAGGTCACCGGACTCCTCCGCCCTTCACTTCGTTAGCCAACGGAGCCACTTGGGCCGGTGAGTTTACCCAAGAAGCACCAAGCTTCTGTCTTATCTATATGCACTATGTGGCTCTCCATTAACCCACCCATCTCGCTCCCAGAAATGTGCCCATTGAAATTTACTGATATTATGTTGCAATCAGGTCCTTACATGAAATGGAATGGACAGGTGCCGCTACTTCAAATATTAAGCTTATACTTGTGTTTAAATCACCCTTAGGGCTTTGCTGTTTTACTATACTATGTAAATACATTTGTAATCCAGCGCGTTATTATTCGGAGTTGCCCCACTCAAGCGGCGGCCATATTGAGTGGGGCATGTGAGATTAATAACGTGCTGGATTAGTGTGATCCTAGTTCATTTTATTACCTCATTGCTGTTGTGTATAGGCCAATGTAGTTGGATCTGTATGTGCGTTATAATTAATCGAAATTAATCAATTCATCGATTTTAAACAATTTCAATTAATCTAACACGAACATTTTGATCATTACCACCCCTAATTTATTCTTATCAAATTCCATTGCTATCAAACATTTTTTAACTTTCTCTTATTTATACTAATAAAAATATGCGTAAATGTTGCCTAGTTCCTCTGTGTTCTTTCTGTGAATTTCTGAATTAAAGTGCTCCATACCGAGACTCATCCTGAAGAATAGCTGAGCCTTCAGTAACTCCAGTGTGATGTAGTCGCCTTGAGTCCCCTCAGCATGCATTAGTACTCCTTCCTTCTCCAGTGTTTTAAAATTAAAAGAGATGTCATCTTCCAGTGTGCGATTAGTTTTCTTCCTGAACTGGTATGAAATAAGGTCATCGCCATCAAATGACAGGACATCATGGTCTGAGGACACAGAGGGACACATTAGAGAGGAAATAGTAGAAGTATCTGTAAAAAAAACTAAATCAAGGCAGCTGGACTTGCTATATTTTTCTTGAAGACGTTTTGCTAGTCATACGACCAGTTTTCTCACTTCAGAATGAGAATTTAGTTTCAAGGAGACACTTATATGTTTGTGGAAAGGGAGGGAGGTGGGATAAAATAGATGGATGGAGTCTAGAGGTATGCACTGATCCTCTTTGTCATCAAGAAAAAAAGGCTTTGACATGCAGAAGGTCACTAATTAGATAAAGTTATTATAAATTCAATTTAGATCAGCTACTGGGGAAGGGGGGGGCAGATACAGAACAATATACAGTATAAAGCAGCACAACCACATTCTTTGCAGCTTTCTGCTACAGAGTAAGGGAATAACTGTATTCTAAAGCAAATATGTATTTTGCCCTTTCAGAATACATTTAAAGATGACCCGAACTGTGGAATCCGTGCCCCAAAAAAGGTAAGCAGAAGCCAAAGGACTAGTAATCAGTATTGCATATAGCAGTGGTCTCTGAACAGCGGCCTGAGTGCAGGTTGCAGCCCTTTGTTTCCTTGCAACCAGCCCTTGAGGCACTGTTTCTGCTTACATCAACGATGGGGCACTATTCCTTCCACTGGTATCAACGATGGGGCACTATTCCTTCCACTGGTATCAACGATGGGGAACTATTCCTTCCACTGGTATCGACGATGGGGCACTATTCCTTCCACTGGTATCAACAATGGAGCACTATTCCTTCTACTTATACCGATGATGGGGAAGTATTCCTCCCAGTGACCCCAATGATGGCACACTATTTCCCTCACTGACAATGGGGCACTATTCATTCCACTGGCATTGCCAATGGCACACTATTGCTCCAACTGATACCAAAAATGGGGCACTATTCCTTCCCCTGAAACCAATGATGGGATATTATTCCTCTTCTCAACAACCACAGGCACTAAGTAATTTTTTACTTCCGTTGCTCACCAACACTGGGCATTTTCACATCTGTGCTTCATCAGCTTCTCTGGGGGTCCCTAGGTGACACTAGGTGTCTTTGAGACCCCTGATGTCTCCATAAAGTGGAAATGTCACTGTAATTTGATATCACATAGGGGGATTCTTATCCCCCTATGTGGTAACAAAAAAGTTAAGTGTCTGACCACAGTCTGTCCCCTTAAGGTCTGAAGGACAAGGAAATGGCTCTTTGTTTAGATAGTTTGAGGATCCCTGGACTATAGGCTGCCTGCAGCCAAATCTCATTAGACTAGCCTTTACGGAGAATCTCCATCTCACACAGCAGATATACAGCTATGATATGGTTGCAGGCCTTTCAGGGTACTGCTTAGTAACAATTAATATTTCTAGATGTCCCACAAGGTAAAGAGCAATTAGTCACCTTTCACCTCCTCCCTTGGTGCCCTATTTGGCTGCCAGGACCATGAAAACAACCCAGTACTTCCATGTATTCTCTCTTCTGCCTCCCACAATGCAGTGCTTGGTGCCAGAGCAGCCACTCCAGGCCCAAACACTCTCACTTTGGGTTGATTGGAGCTTACATAGTTATTATAGTGGTGGAATGGTTCCTTACTATGCCTGATATCAGTGAGCCTGTTACTTGGTCCTATATGGAAATACAGGTTTCCAGAGGGAAGCTGGGTTATCTTACCATCAGACCATTACAATTTATACAATTTCTAAGCTAAAATACATTAGTGTGCCTTATGTATAGGTTCGTACATACTGTATTCACAGCCATACAATGCCACTCGAAGTCCTATCTTTCCTTTTGGGTTCCAGGCCACAGGAATGAAGCGGACGTAGCGAGCCTTGATAGGATAGTGGAGACGATGTTCAATCACCCCAGATGTATTGACATTGCCAAAAAAGGTCTGTGGTATAAAAGAGAGATTAGTTTAAAAATGAAATCTCAGCAGTACTATTGTCCATAAAATCATATTCAGTTTAATAGAGCACTGGTGACTGTACCTTAACAACATGAAAATGACATAGCCTGTGTATAATATAACTGAATTCAAGTCCTATATAATATATATGTCCAAGTTAACAAACGCAGTCTGAAAGTGAATATGGCATCAGATATACAGTATGATTTTCTGTTAGGTTCATGCATGCTAAGTAATACACCAATGAAACAGTTCCAGATATGTATTACAGATCACAGAGATCACAGTACTCCCCCTGACAATGCCTTCATCTGCTTTTCTCTCTACAAGGATGGCACCATCTTTGTTCAGGCTTCATCCAGGGTCACCATCTACTTCCTGGTCCAAGAAGCAGGCTCAGAGATGACACAATCATATAAATCTTGATGCCTGTGCAGTTCTTGGCTGTGCTCACAAATGTGTGATACAGATAAGCCCTTTCTGTAGCCTCACTAACAACAGATGCTGCTCCTTGATGTGTAAAAGTTTTAGTTTCCTGCAGAATCAGCTGGTCCTCTGAGCTCTGGTCCTGACTTCCTGTTTTGAAGTGGCTCCTTTCCCCTGCAGAGTCCTATGGAGCCACCTTGGTGTGTCACAGAAAGTTTTGCGTGTCTTCACAAACTCACAGACACAGTAAGGCAAGCCACTCCCATGCTCCCTGTTCCTCCTCCCTACTCCAAGCTAGTAGACGGACAGTTGCTGGAGACTGCTCTGTTGCTTGTAGTCTTGTCCTAGACAAAAATTTCAGGGAAGTGGGGCTGAAAGAGTTGGAGCTGTTTGGAAACATGATGACTGTAAGTGCTTGGAGAAAATGGAAAGAAATACTTTGCAGGGCAATGTATATTTGTTGGATCTGGATTCATTATTGAAAAATAAGTTTGAGAGTTTAATACTTATTTACAGTGATGCAGTCAGATTACTGAGTCAGAAGACTGAGAAAATGCTTCCTCCTGCTTGCAGCAAACCGATGACATTATCTCAGCCAAGGAAAAGTCACTGACTGGAACTCAAAGATGGTTGAATGATAAAAGGTGGAAGAAAAAAAAGGTGATACAGGAAAAAGGGAAACATGCGGTGCCTTCCAATAATTATAGAGAGGATCAATGGAAACCTTCCCACAGTATTAATATAAGGAGGTCCTCAATGGTAGCCTGAGCCTCACCTAGGCTGTCGGGCCTAGGAACAATCCCTTCACCTACAACACTTTAACCAGGGCAGCCTAAGGTGGTTGCCTCCGGAGACATCTCATTGTGGGGCAGCCGGGTGGTGGTGAGGTGGCAGGGGTGGCCGCAAAGCTCTTAGTAACCTGTGACTCTCTTTTGCGGTTTCCTACACAGTTTACTGACATCACCGGTTGCCAGGAGCCGAGCTAGTGATGTCAGTAAGCTGGGCAGGACACCAGACAGAACCGCCGAAAGCACGATGTGGCATTCCCTCCCCCCTTTTCTCCTGGTGAACATTCTCTGATTCTCCGTCTCTGCCAGTCCCAGCCCACCCCACCCCCTGAGACAACATCACCTCAGGCGGCGAAAACCTTAGGGACAGTCCTGACTTTAACAACATCACAAATATATTTGTTACATTACTTAGTAATATTAGAGACAAACAATAAATTGGCTTCAATTAATATTTTCTTGTTGCCCCAGCTAAGGAGGTTTGCATATTAGTGGATGGTGTCTTTTAGAAAGTGGAACTTTAGCCAGAAAGGTTTTTTCTATTTTTGGTTATAGTGAAGATGGGTTAGAATCCTTGTCAGTTTTTTTCTGCTGTCTGTATCCAAGTTCAGGAGATTTATCTAATTTCTGTTTTGGTAGCCAATGGCCAAAGGACAGAAAGTATAGGGAGATCTAAAAATGCATATTTAACCTCAAAGGCACCTGCACAAAGTATCCCCTTACTTCAGAGGACAACTCTCTCACTTCCTGTTGTATTTGCAGGACAGAAAGTGAGAAGAAATATCCCCAGTGGGAACAAAGGCAGCCATAAAAACCTTAAAGGACTTCTAAACCATTCCCATTCTATCTAAAAAAAAGTTTTGGCTGGACTTTGTACTGTAATGTAAAAGCATGTGTTTATTATTATTATTATGTAGACAATGACACTTACCCAGTTAGTGCCCAGCTGAAAAAATGGTTTCCAGCTGTCTGGACGATCCCCATACAGCAGGATGTACCGGGTCACCCAATCGTAATAAGTGTTATAGGTTCCCTGAGTCGCAACTCCCATTATTTTATATTTCCTCTTCAAGTCTATCTGAAGCCAAGGATGTTTATCCCCTTGGGCAGGAGACCACCCACTACTTCCTGTAATGAAAGAAATATCATAGTCATTTTTTACCTACAGGTGAAACTCGAATAATTAGAATATCGTGCAAAAGTAATGGCAGTAATTGCTGCAAAAGGGGCCCAAACCAAGTACTGAGTACATATGCATGCTTGTACTTTTCAGAGGTCCGATATTGTTCTATGTACAATTCTTGTTTTATTGATTGCATGTAATAATCTACTTTTTTGAGGTTGTGGATTTGGGGTTCTTGGGGTTTTCATGAGCTGTAAGCCATAATCATCACAATTATGACAAATCACGGCTTGAATTATCTTGCTTTGCATGTAATGAGTCTATCTCATATATTAGTTTCACCTTTTAAGTTGCATTAGTGAAATAAATGAACTTTGCACGATATTCGAATTATTCGAGTTTCACCTGTATGTATGTAATAGTGGAAACCACAAAAACAAAAGAATGACCAGCCCATCTAAGACTTCACCCTGTCTAGTCACAAAGCCATGCCCGTTACGGGCAACAATACCTACCCAGATTAGCTGGGAGACACTGCATAATCCCTCTGGCCTGCTCTATACCTACTTCATAGCTTCCTCTTATTTTATGTGCCTACCTTATCTAGCTTTTCTCAGTTTATAGGAAAGGTTCTGTAGGATTCGAGAACCATATCACCAAAGGAAAACCCACTAACCTAAAGGCACAGTGGTGTAGTGATTAGCAATTCTGTTCAGCACTGGGAGTCCCTGGTTTGAAACCCAGCCAGATCACTATCTGCAAGAAATTTGCATGTTCTCCCTGTGCTTGTGTGGATTTCCTCTGGGTATTCCAGATTCTTCCCCCACCCCATAGACATGCTGGAAGGTAAATGGTCTCATGTATGTGTGTGAGATAGGGACCTTAGATTGTAAGTTCTTAAGGGCAGGGACTGATGTGAATGTAAAGCACTGAGTAAATTGTTGGCACTTTATAAATACCTCTAATAAATAAAATAATTTCCGAATCATATTTTTTACAGCCTAGATTTTTCTTTTATATGCTTATTCCTCTCAGCAATCACACAAAGGTGTAGCAAGTAAAAATATGTGAATTCAGTACTGACCCCTGCAAGCACCTAAATTAAACATTTGATAAGAAAATGCTTAGCTTTCTAAAAAAAAAAAAAAGGTATAAGTAAAACCATTTAAACATGTTAGGTGATAATTAGAAAAGAGTGCTTACCAAATAGTCGTGCAAAGTTTGCAGTGTACAAAAGAGAATATCTTGATGAAGCATCAAATGATGTGAAATAGAGGGGGGAGACCAGGTCATTGTAGCACCATTCTGGGGAAAAGAAAAAAAAAACATGATAATAAAACATCTTTCCAGTATAAGCCCCTTACATGTAATCTCTCATAGCCATAATACAAAACTAGGGATGTCCCGATACCGATGCTAGTACCGGGGCCGATACAGGGCATTTTCAGGAGTACTTGTACTCCTGAAAATGCCCCAATGCCTAGATCAGATACCGGCCATTTACATTTTTTTAACTCGCTTCGGCCATTGACCCCCATAGCCCCTCCCCCGGCATACCTCTCCACCAAACGAGGCTCCCTCTCCGCTCTGACCTCTCCGGAAGTGTGACAGCATGGGGGGGGGGGGGGGGGGGGAATTAGTCTGTATTGTTTTATTAAAAATATCACATGTCCCTTTAAGAAAAAGTATCGGTAATTGGTATCGGCAAGTACATGAGGGACAGTACTTGTACTTGGTCTTGAAAAAGTGGTATCGGGACATCCCTATACAAAACTGCACAAAACAATGTCACCAAGTAAAAAGAGCTAAGGAAATTGAAATGATAAAAAAGCTTCTTTGATACAGTAACAGATTTATCACTTAAAGCGTACCCAACCCCAAAATACAAATGCAATATATAGCATCTTATCAGTCTTAAAGCGACACTAAACTCAAAAATGAAATAATAAAAGTAACTTCTATTATTTAAATAATAAATGACTGTGAAACTTATTTTATCATTGTTCAGCTCTAAATGCTCCAAAATCCGCCTTATTTTTCTCCATCCAAAACTTATTGCCAGAGGGTGGCTACTTTTCGTCTCCATGGTCCCTATGCATGCGGAAAAGTAGCCACCCATTGTGCTGGTTCATGTGAAAGACTACAACATGCGGGGGGCATGTCTTCTCAGTCTCCACCCACAAATCCTCCCCTCTAGAGTCTGCAAGTAGCTGGGATGTCTTCACACTAATATATGATCTTTGATTTCTCTCCTCCTGGCTCAGCAAGGAGGGAGTGTGGGGGGAGCTCCTTGTGAGGAGATTCATCATGTGAGCTGTCATCAGCCTCATACTTTCTTCCGAGTCTCAGCTCACATGCTGAATCTGGTCACACAGTCACAGAGGATACGTCTCCTACATTGGAAATAAAGTTGTTTTTCTGTGTAGATTGTTGTAAACTTGATTGTTATAGATTTGTTGTCAGTAGTTTTGATAATTCAGAGCATTGCAGAGGAGATTACAAGCAGTGACACTGTCACAGTGTGTATAGTGAGGAAGGGGGAGGAGGCAGCTGTGTGCAGTGAGAGATGATTCCTCTCTGCCTCTTGGGAGTTGTAGGCAAAGAAAGATGTACACGTGACCAGAATCAAGGTGCACGGCTCTTTCTGAGGGACAGGAAGTGTGAGGGGAGAGAAGAGACACGGGAGCAAGCACAGCAGACTTTCTAAAGGGATTAAAATAGTAAAGCCCTGTTCACATTAAGCGATTTATCGCGCGGTAATTCCCGCGCTATCGCGGCAAATTACCGCGCTCCAATGCATTTCAATGGGGCAAAGGGTCCTGCTGTCGCGGGTCGTGTGTCGCTACAGCAGGACCCTTTTTGGAGCGAATTAAGCCGCGATTCAAGCTTGCTGACTGCAAGCTTGCACGCGATATCGCGCGGCAAATCTTGCGATATCGCGCGATTTGCATATCGCGCAGTGAGAACGGGGCCTTAGACTTTATTTTAAAACATAAATATATGTGGCTTTGGACAATGTTCATTGTGTAGATGTGCATAAGGATAAAAAGCTGAGGGGTTTGTGTCGCTTTAAGATATGCCTGTAGCATTAGCATTTTTTTTACTATATTTCCACCTTGTGGACTTCCTGTCCCCCAGTGACAACACTCAGTTGTTGTACTTTATCAAGACAACAGAAACAGGACAAGACTAGTGAAACCTTCCCTTCTCTTTGCCTCCATAACATAAAAGGGTTTTGCAGTCCTTACAATAATATGACTGATAAGAGTGCAGCACAGACAGGGAGCACAGGAAGTTATCAGCTAACAAGATTTCTGGAAATAAATAAATACATTTTACACTTTACAAATAGACAAAACAAAATGCTTTTAATGGTATACTTACCGGACCAAAGGTATAAAAAAAGAGAATTTATTTTTTAGGGTTTACACACCCAAGAAAATAAGTAGGTCCAAAAAATATTTTTGACAGATTGAGGAGGAATCAGAACATTGGTATTGTTTTGTATTGCCATGTGTGTCTTACTGTTGTCTGGTCCCTGTAGAGAACATTTCCTCTCCCTTTCAGTCTTTGGGTCACCAAATCTGAAAGTGAGGGGAAATGGTGATAACAACTGCAGTAAATAACTTCCCCCAGTGGCTTCCCTAGCAATTGGATCCCCAACTCTATAATGCCAAGTTAAATATAAATAATTATACCCAAGGATTTACTAGAAACTTACAGGTAACACTGGGATAATATTGGAGTGGCTTGATAGTGACAGGCCTGGCGGTGGATTAAACGATACTATTATGGTTCTCTAGAGATGTGGTTCTCAACCTGTGTAACCTCAGGACTCACACATGACAATAAATCGCAACATAATGGCATTGCAGTACCCCACGTTCTGGTGCAGGCAAATGGCAACGCACCTCCTGCACCAGAAACAGCGGTAGGTGCAATTGCATGGTACAGTGCGTTAATCGCATGGGACTGTGTAATGAATGCACTGTACTAGTGTGAATGGGCCCTCTAAAACACTGACAGTTGCACACAACCACAGACATTCTCACATAAACACTCCAAAAAAAAATGTTTTCTTTTTTTTTAAAGATCCACCCAGTCTCCCTACCTTTAAGAACTGGAGTGGATCCTCAGCCTGGGGTCCGGTGTGGGCTGCTGTGCTGTGACAGAGCTCCATCCATATATGTATTGCTTGTACAGCTCCCTTGTGCGGCCTGTAGAGGGGCTGGGAGCCAGAATGTGATGTCACTCCGGTCCAAGCACCTCTACAGGGCACAAGAGGGAACACTGCAGGCATGGATGGAGCTCTCTCGCAGCCATACCCCCAGCCCACCCCACCTCAAGCTGAGACTGGGCAGCATATTTTGATTTACGGCTCAGCACGAGAACTGATGGTGCCGGGCTAGGGGGAGGCTGAGGAGCTTCTCACCTACAGCAGTAGAAGGCACGTGGTTCCACTGAACACTGAGCAACAAAAAGTAAATTGTCTAAAAATACAGGCACCCTGCAGCTAGGTGGAACGCACCCTTTGCCCCACCATAGGTGCACCACTGTCCTTCCACACTCTATGCAAAACTAAAACAAAAACATTTTGGCTAGATGTGAACCTTTGGCATTGATTGTAGAGTGCTTAGTACCCAGGGGCGGACTGACCATTCGGGCAGTCAGGCACTGCCCGATGGCCCACGGCCAGTGGGGGGCCCCATCAAGTCAGCAGGGGGACCCCAGAGCAGTGCAATGTGTTTCACCCAACGCCCGGGACATTCAGCTCCAGGCACTGGCCAGGTTATTTTCTTCTCTACATTGATGCAAGCAGCTGGGTTAAAGTTTTGTTGGTTTTTTTTTTTTCTTCTCTCCTGAATGGAGTGGCGAGGAACAGAGTGTCAGACAATTCTGCTGGCAGCTCTCAGAGGACCCCCCCCCAGTCCCGTCAGCAGGGAGATGGGTCCCTGTCCACCCCCCCACCTCAGAGGTAGCAGAGGCTGTCTTAACCCCTTGCACTCTGCTATGTTATCAGCTTTGCAGGCCTTCAGCCACCCCATTCTTCAGCTGTAATGACCAAATACAGAGTGGGACCTGTCCAGTGGGTTGCCTTTGAAATCCAGAGGTCACGGTAAGGAAACAATCTGTTACCCACAAAGTTCCGCAGACAAGAAAGACAAAGTAAACCATTGCTGCTTTTCTGGTAAAACATGTACACAATCGCAGAGCATTCCTCTGAGGATGGGAATGTCATAGTAGGCAGTGCGAGGAATAGAGATGTCATTTTTTGGTGTATAAAGATCACTTCTCTAGAATAGCAGATCCTTCAGCATTCCATGTAAGCTATCCTCTATAGTTACAATAGAAAATGCCGTACTGTTTCAATGGCAAATATGAAGCAAAATCTAGGTAAACTAATATTTGGTGTGCTCGCAGTTGTGGCACAGAAACCATATGGCATTGTTCTACTCAGTGCTTTTTTTGGGGGGGCACCTTTTTGCCCTCAAAAAACATGCGGCCGTCATCTTAGTTGTGGGCAGGGCCGCAGTGCATCCCCGCTGCCACAACCAAGATGCCCACCGACAATAAACCTCAATGCCAGCAGCGTTTTTGGTTATGGTAGTGGGGACGCACAAGATGGCCAGTGGCAATGAGGTTTACTGTGGGGGTGGCCATCTTTTTGGCAGTAAATGGCTACAGAAGAGAAGCATCATCACCCTGCGCAGACACTAGCGCATTGTCTGTATGGCAAGTGTACAGACAGGTCGAAAGGGGTGGTAACACTTGCCGCGAGGGCGCCTTTTTTAAAAAAATTTTTTTTTGCAATTCTATATTTAAATAAAAATGAAAGGGCTACCGGTACGTGCCGATGCGTACCGCCAGGAAAAAAGCCCTAGTTCTATTACTATGACCCAGATCACTTGTCGCAGCCTGCTCCCCTCCCTGCTGTGGTTTTTAGGGTCCCCTACTTACATAGTATTTGAGGTTGAATAAAGACATTAGTCCATCAAGTCCAACCTATTAGGATCTCATTCTAGGAGTACCTGTACCCCTGTATATTACGGTCCCTTAAGAAATCGTCCAAAAGTTTCTTGAACAATTCCACATTATTTGCTGAA
Organism: Nanorana parkeri; assembly: GCF_000935625.1. NCBI lineage: Eukaryota > Metazoa > Chordata > Amphibia > Anura > Dicroglossidae > Nanorana > Nanorana parkeri. Next base: position 163,262 of record NW_017307360.1, read on the forward strand.
ATCACCGCCTGTGGCAGTGAGTTCCAGACCCTAACTGATCTTACTGTGAAGAACCCCCTTGTCTTGGATAAGTCGTTTTTTTTTTTTAATTAATGTATAGGCTTGTATGTGGGTGAAGCACAAGAGGGCCCCTTACCCTCTTATTGCCCGGAGGCCCCATGTGTTGTCAGTCCACCCCTGTTAGTACCTCTTAAAGATGTGGTAAGGAGTACTAAGCACTTAATGATCCCGTGTCTTGTGTACATGTGTAATTGTAATGTATTCTAAAACGTTTAGAGACGTCCTTCAAAGCTCAAGACAAATGGCAGGAAGTATCTATAAATCTCCTTTAGTGCTGCTGGTTAAAACACGCTGGCCTTGATTAATAAAAGCCTGCTAAAGTAACATAAGATAACATTGGATGAAAGGGCACTTTAGCAAGTCTTGAAGCAATAAAAGCTTTTGCTGCAATTTTCACTTTCAATCCAGAGATTTCCTCCGCAGTACTTTTTTCTGCCACTAAATTTCCTTAGTCTAATGCCAAGCATCATTTAGCCAACTTCCTCTAAGCTAGGTTGCCCTGGACCCACCCCAGACTGTGACTTGATAATGAAAGAGCTCAAAGATGAGTTCATCTCTTTGTCACTCTGCACCTATCAGCATGTTTTTTATTAGCACATTAACTGATTAGCTCCTTGTGATGCGTCTTCCTCTCACACCCTAGCTCTGCTATACAGAGCAGATACCAGGTCAGATTTAGGTGCCTACACTTCTTGTAATTAAAAGTACATTAAAGGGTAATTACGCTTTCTCACAAAATGGAAGAAAATGAACTTACCCAGAGCATTCTGCCACCTCTGCCAGCCCCAGCTATTCATACATTTTAGCTGCATGCAGAATCCCGCACCTGCCGCTAGCCAGTGTATGTTCCATTCACTACACCGCACTACACCTCTGAACCGACAATCCAGCATAACACTTGCAAATGGTGAGCACTCATTGTCAGCATAGTCACATAACCATGCTGAGCCATGATAAGCAGTTCTGAGCCTGGGACCAGGTCCTGGAGGTAAGAAGTGTTTCTTATTGTGCATTCTCCCTAACCCGGTTAGTGGTGGAGGGTTCCGTATGCAGGAAAAATGTATGAATAGAGGGGGCTGGCAGAGATGGCAGAATGCTCTGGGTAAGTTCATTTTTTCAGATTTTGTATCTGTCTAGAGTTTAGCTTTTTTTGGCCTTAGTCCTCTTTTGGGCCAAAGGAGTTATTTACTAATGTACTCCTGTGCCCCAATGTCTATTTGCTGACAGCGCAGAGCCACACTGCAGCCAAGAACAACAGAGGGGATCCACCCCTCTACTTGATTGACAGCTGGCTCTGCCTCTATAGACCCGGAGCCAGGTGTGCCCGCCCTCTCCACTGTCTGTCCTTCCAATGAGCGCTGGAGGAACAGAAAGGTGAGGGGTGGGGAATCCCTGTGGGGAGCAGTGACTGACAGTCATTGCTGTATAGCAAATGTTAATAGTTGCCTTACATAAGATACAGTGCCAGCTAAACACTTCATTGTACAGAACTGAACAACAGATATTACAATTAGGGATGCACTGATACCAATACTAGTATTGGTGTCGGTGCTGATACCGAGTATTTGGGCAAGTACTTGCACTCGCTCCAAGTGCTGCGATACTTACTTCCGATACCAGAACTTCCAGTCAGAAGGACATCTCCCTCTGACCGGCAGTGCTGAAGGAGCATGGAGCCAACTTCCTGATGTGCCGCCCAGCTTCCTGATTGTGTAGGAAGCTAGCTTCACTTGTTGCTAGGCAGCCTGACTTCCTAACCAATCAGGAAGTTGGGCGGCACGTCATAACCCGCCTCCAGGCTTCCTGATTGGCTAGGAAGCCAGGCTGCCTAGCAACAAGTGAAGTCGGCTTCCTAGCCAATCAGGAAGCTAGGAGGTGGGTGTCATGAAGTGCCGCCCAAATTCCTGATTAGCGAGGAAGCTGGCTTCACTTGTTGCTCGGCAGCCTGGCTTCCTGACCAACCAGGAAGCTGAGCAGCACCGCATGACCCGTAGCCCTGCTTCCTGATTGGTCAAGAAGCCAGGCAGCCTCAGGAAGTCAAGCTTGGAGCGTAAGGAAGGCAGCCTCAGGAAGTACTCGATACCAAAAAAAATACAGTACCGGTGCATCCCCTTATTAAAATGGCTATGGTCCCCCCTATCCTTACAGGTACATCATGGCAGTGATACAAGCAAGTATTTACATTTGTCAATATGAACCTGGCAACACCAACACACAGATGTGGGAAGTCCAAATATCTTCAGACGTAAGACTATAGGAGAAGCACACACAGGTCTGCCTTTACAATCTGTGATTTCTGATAATACTGCAGGCATCAAGCAGCGCGCAAACTTAAATTTAGCGCACATGCACGAAGCACCAATAATGAAATCAGTTCAGATGGTGCAGCCAGCAATAACAGATGTTTTTAAGCTGATGGAATCTCTTTGATAATTGCAGTAATGTATTATCCAAGTTAATCTTTATCCAAGACATCCCCCACTGACATCTGTCCTGCTGCCCTCTCGCGTTCTGTTTCTTCTTCTTCCTCAGCTCCAGATGGATATGAATTATTCTATAGACAAATGACTGCTTTCCAGGTTTAAATAACATATCTATGTGTTTTAAGGGTAGCGGCCCACACAAGCCGAAACCACTAAATTCTAAAACACACTCACAGTTATGCAATGATGTAGTGATTGTACTAGTTCAGAAAATGATCTAATTTTCAGGCAGACACCTTGGTTTTGAATATATATCCCGGGGGAATATAAGGGAACATAGGGCCCGTTCACACTAGCCATATACTAAAATGACAGAGGGGGAGGGCATGAACGAGCACTGGTGCTTTTCCCACTCTTTTCTGTTCTATTTTTGGCAGGTCATTGGCTGAGTACTGTATCTAGACAGACTTATCGTTTTCGGCAGGAAGAGCACATCTCTTCGGTGGCCTCTGATTGGCTGAAGTCTTCTATTTAAAACAGCTCCGTTGTGACCTCCTCAACTTTGCCAGCTGTTACCTCGATGATCTTCCCGCCCTTTCACCCCCCTTTTATTTTGTTGTGGCATTTATGTATATGGTTTGTCACCTCTTTGGAGGGAGACATTTTAAAATGAAACTCAACTTTATTCTGCTTTATTCATATTGGTGTGCTTGGGCTTATTTTTAATAAAGCTATGCTATATTTATATTTACATAACAATTTTGTCTGTGGTCGTTTTCTGCGAATTCCCGGGCGAGCTCAATTTTAAGGCTTGACATGTATGGTGTCTATTTACCCGACTATTTACCAAAAAATGGGGGTGATAATAAATGTTTCATAGCATTTTATAGGGAAACAGGTTTTTTTCCCAAAATTTAGGGTACTTTTTTGTTATATAGCAAAAAATTAAAATCCCAGTGGTGATTAAATACCACCAAAATAAAGCTCTATCTGTCCCCAAAAAATGGTATATAATTTGTTTTCAGTACAGCATTGCATGACAGAATAAACGCCAGTCAAATTACCGCAGCGCTGAGTACTGAAAAATGGCCTGGACAGGAAGGGGGTTTAACACCCTGGTTTTAAAGTTAATTAAACAGATACATTTTAAAAAACAATTAAATGTAAAAATTTTTTTATAAATAAAATGTATATATATAAATACATTTTTATACTATAAATATTATGAAAGTTAACGCCTTATAATGGAAAATCTGCAGCTAAGGGGTTAATTTTTTTATTTAGGCCACTCATGACGGCGATGTTTAAAGTATGTCACTGTCACTAAGTGTGACACTTAGTGACAGTGACATTGTATGCCAGGTGACCACTACTAGCTTTTAGAGAAATAAAATAATGTTAGCTTTTAGTTTTAGACTGAGAAGTACAGAAACATTTCTGGAATCCTAGGAATGTGAGGTGTTTCCAAATAAAGGACAAATAAATGAATTTATTTTAATGCATTTTTTTTTAGCTCTGCTATTTTTCTAAATAATAATAATCAAAACTATGAAAAAAGGTTTTATTTAAATTTTTCCTTTTTTTCAAATATATTTTATTCCACCTAAGTGAGGCGTTAGGCACACATATGTGATGTAAATATATAACCCTATCTGTTCTCTAAAAAACAATATATAATATGTAGGGATGCACCGATATATCGGCTGCCGACAAATAGCGGCCGAAAATGGCACTTTTGGCAAAATCCTCCCCGCACCGCTCAGCCTCCTGTCACAGATCGGGAGAGCAGTGTGGGCGGAGACAGCTTGCAGTGGTGTCACAGGAGGCTGAGCTTTCCTCCCCGCACCGCACCGCTCAGCCTCCTGTGGCAGTGTGTCAGGATGGAGAGCGAAAGCAAACACTCAGCGATCAGTGATTGCTGAGTGTTTGTAAATAATTGAGGAAAGAGTATATTTACTGTGTCCTCAATCATGAATGAATGGGAAGTGATCTACATCACCTCCTGTTCATTCATGAGTGTGGTTATAGTAAACACACAATGTTCACAAGTTATGAATGAACAGGAACACTCAGTATAGAGGTTCATTTATAACAGGGGCTGCAGAAAAAGAGACCAAGGACTCTGTGTCCTCAATCTCTTTTTCTATTTTAAAGGGGAAATATCAGGGACCCCGAATATTTCCCTGTAGCCCCTAAAAGTAAAGTAAAAAATCTAAATATGTAATAAAAATGAATACAGTAATACCTCGGTTTACAAGTAACTTGGTTTGAGAGTGTTTTGCAAGACAAGCAAACATTTCTGAAAAATGTTGCCTTGATATACAAGCAATGTCTTGCAATAAGAGCAAAATTTTGTAGAAAAGCGCCACCCGAATAAGGCTGTAGCAGTGCGAGCGATGAGTATGTTTAACAACAATGCAACGTCACATTATATAGATTCCTTGACAAGGTTTCACGAAATGAAAAAGATTCCATTGAGTCAAGAGATAGCAGTGATTCTGTTAGTGACAGTGAAAGTCGAAAATAAATTACAATATTTTAAAAGTTTGAATAAATAACATTTTCGGTTTCGGTCTGACATTTTTTTTCCTTATCGGTTTTGAAATTTTCATTTCGGTGCACCTCTAATAATATGTGTGGGTGCACTTAGTAAGAAAGTATATTACTAACGTAGAAGAATCACATAGCAAAAATGTAAAAAGTGCGTCAGTCATTAACGTACAGAAACTAAAAAAAAGCTCAATCATGAAGGGGTTCATTTATATTTATTTAATGTATTTGAGTTAACCAATAAAAAATACCCCGGCCATTTCTTTGCCAAATGATATTTAGTATTTTAAAGGTTTAGTTATGTTTTTTGGTTTATTGGGAATGTTGCTTGCAGTTCCATGGAGTGTTTAAGTGGCGGGGTAGTGTGTTGTGATAGCTCTGGCAGTGTGCGGTACACCACATAATGCTGGAGCTGTCACTGTTTACATTTCTTCTTTTTTGTAAACTTTAGAGCAGGGGTCTCAAACTCAATTCACTCGGGGGCCACGCAACAAATGTTTTTCTCCCATGGGGGCCGCTTGCCAATTTTATACTTCAAAATAAAATGTAACTATATCCACTATGGTACTACAGACAATAATAGACTCACAATAAGGCCCCATTCATATCTGTATGATATGCGATTGGGGATTCCTGTGTAAGGAACTTGCGTTTTCCTGCAGCAGGAATCCCTAATCTGGCGCTTTCACAATGGCAGCTGTCACCCATTCAAGTTAATGATCAGGTGATAGCAGCTGCATGTAAACGCCTACACACTGCATGTAATAGTATGTGATATGATTACATGTGGATGCACAATCAATCAATGCATCCAGGGAGAGTGATTGATTCCTAACCGCATGTAATCATATCACATATCATTATATGCGGTGTGCAGGCGTTTACATGCAGCTGCTGTCACCTGATTATTAACTTGAATAATACATTTATGCCCCTCCTCCCCCCCCCATACACATTAAAAAAACATACTGTATAAAATAATACACTCCCCCATGCACATACAAATAATACTGCCCCCGCACATATAAAATAATACATAGTTACATAGTATTTGAGATTGAATAATGACACAGGTCCATCAAGTTCAACCGTTGTGTGTCTTTGTGTTATTGTGCATGTACAGAATACACATAAAAAAATACACTACCCCTCCACCTATAAAATAATACACTCCAGGGGCGTGGCCTGGACATGGCACCGACCAGAAGCTAATTGCCAGAGCTCTGCAGACCCGGGAGATATTTTTTCAGTAGATCTTCCACTCCAGGGGTGTGGAAATGTAAAAAAAACTACTTGTCCAAGGGCTAAAGCGGGGGCCGAATCTACTTGTCCCTCATGACTATCTACTTGTCCCAATACAAAAAAAATCATTTAAATCAAAACTAGGGATGCAACAATAACAGTTTTTGGGTATCGAGTACGAGTACTGATATTTTGCTTATGGTACTCGCCGATACTAAGTCCCGATACAAGTGCTTCCATTGGCATGGAGCAGGCTTTGCGGGCAATCGGGAAGCCAAGCAGCGGGTAATGACATGCCACCTGGCTCCCTGATTGCCAGGGTAGTCGACTCTATGTTGTTTGGCCAGCTTGGTTGTGATTGGCTGGGAAACCAGCTTCCCAGTCAATCAGCATCAAGCCAGCTTCCCAGCCAATCAGGAAGCCGGGCGGCAAGTAATGACCTGATTGGCCGGGAAGCCGCCCGTTTCTGATTGGCCAGAAAGCCGGCTTTCCAGCCAATAAGCAAGGAGCTGGCTTCCTGGCGGAATGTTAAGACTGTTCGCCTTAGACTGTTCTCTGAAAGGTAAGTAAAGCCAGGAGGGTGGGGTTTGGGAGAGACCGGGCCAGATTTGATTGGGTAATTCCATTTTCCCATATTACCTAGGAAAGTGAACTTAACCTTTAATGCACATTGTGTGTGTGTAAGAGAGGTTTGCTGCTTGGCTACCACAATATGGCACACAGTGGAATGGTGGCAGCATTCAACTCATGCACACAATGTCCTACGTGTGTGTTTATTTGCATGCAGATGGCGGGGGCAGCGAGGTTGGTTTCCACTTTTATTTTTTAAATTTGTATATATTTTATAATTTTTGTACTTTTTTATGACTTTTTAAATTATTTTTTACTTTTTTTTCCACTTAATTTTATTCCTATCACATAGGGGCAAGTACTGTAGGCACTGCAAGCACTATTTTGATCGCACCGGACCGCAGGCACAATGTGCCTTGCGATCCAGTGCGGGTGATCGCATTGTGGCCGGAGGGGGGGGCTACGGTGCCATTCAACTCAATGGCCCGCCATGCCCCCTCCTGCCCCACAAAAAAGTGAGCCGGCCGCAATGCGATGCAGTGGGTTCCGGCCAGAATAGGAACTGAACGCACTGCATCTGGTGTGAACGTACCCTAAAAGGAAGCTTCTTGGCTACACATTGGCCCATGTTTGCATTACTAATAAGCAATCTTCAGGAAAACTGGAAAGCTCCTCTTTGCTTTGAACCCCTTCATTTAATATTTAGTGTCCCCCTTCCCCCAACAGCTTACAGGTCATTTCAGAGATTTCACAATTTGTGTCACCGTGTGATAATTGCTGCATGGCCACGGAATTCAAAGCAACCACTGTATTTTCACTCCAATACATCAAGTGTTGTAAGCTACAGAAAGGTAAGGCTCCTGTTTAAAAGGGCTCTAAGAGATGGAGAAGCATCCACATTGCTACCTGAAGCAGACCAAATTAATACGTTTCAGAATGGAAGCGCTTCATGAAAATCCCCATAAAAGAAAAAATAGCACATAAAACAAAAAGAAAAAAGCAACTTTTGCTTCTGCAATACTCAGCTATAATGGGGAGATGCCCCCCACTGTACACTACTTTAGATTGTCATTAGATGTCCAAGGTCTTCTAGGTCGAATGTTTGCCATAGCATAGTGCAGGCTGTCATGGACATGTCTCCAGCTTGTAACTGAACAGTAAGGGCCCGTTCACAACAGTTGCAGTGCGATCCGGCCCAATTCTGTCCGGAACGCACTGCCTTGCATTGCGGTCGGCTCCCTTTTTTGTGGGGGAGGGGGCACATTGTGCCTGCGGTCCAGTCCGGTGCGATCAAAATAGTGCTTGCAGCATTTTGATCGCACCACACCCGACCAAACCTCAGGCACAATGTGCCTTGCAATCTCATGCGAGCAATCGAATTGCGGCCAGAGGGCGGGCCCTAAAAGAGAGACTGCATAGTCATGAGTTCATGAGTTTTCTCCTCCCATCAGAATTAGGGCTGCAGCTAACAATTATTTTCATAATGAATTAGCTGGCCGATTATTTTTTCAACTAATCGATTGGTTGCATTAAAAAAAATCTCTCTCTTTTTCTATCTGAACACTGTTAAAGTGACATTAAAGGATAATTTTTTTCCCCTCCCCCAGTGTTAATGTCAGCACTTACCTTAAATGATGTCTCTTAATCCGATCTTCCTCTTCTTTCCTGATGTTTTCATCTGTGCCTGCAGCGGTGCGGCGTCTCTCCGATCCAGCGCTGACTCCTGTCTGCTTGCAGGCACTTCCGCTCCAGCGGTGTCTGGATGCGTGTGCACGCATCCATAGACTTACCTTGCGTCTCTGCTCGTCTCCTGGCCGAGAATCCGAACTGCGCATGCTTGATAGCAGTAGATATAGGCAAAAAAAAAAAAAAGCAAAAGCTTTAAAGTATATTCTCTCCATTTTCAAGGCCAATAGGCAAGGGATTGTCAAACACAGGGCATTGGGAGCTGGGCACTGTCCTGGGAGACATGAACCAATACAAAGCAGTGCATAAACAAAATTGAAATTTACAAAAAAAAAGTCGGTAAATTACATTTCCATGCTGACCTTTTTTCTGAGAAAAATGGCAGGGGACCTCTGAAATCAAGCAAAGGGCATGTGTAGATGGGTAGCTTCTTAACCAGGGAGCAGCTTTTTTTTTATTAATGCTTATGTAGCGCCCCTCTGGAGTTTAGGGGCACCAGATATCCAGCCCCCCCTTACATGAATAAGTAAGGTCTCGTTCACACCTAAAACGGCCCAAAGTAGTACATGTACCTTTTCAGGCGTGGGCCGTTTTGTAGCGCGTTAGGGATGGGCGGAAATACGCCAAGGTGGGAACGAGACCATTGACTACAATGGGATTTATATTTTTGAGCGTTTTGTAGAGCGTTCGTCGAGCGTAGAACGCGCTACAAAACGTTCAGGTGTGAACGAGGGCTAAGGGTACATATACTCCCTAGTTACTCATTTAAAAAAAAATTAGTTTACCAAATACCGAACAGGAAAAGTTCATACCATATCCTCCTTTGGTGCAAACCCTAACCTCATCCCTGGGTGTAATACTTACCGTATTCCTCACTCCAGCAGGCTCCCTCCATCCAAGGACTCTTCTCTAAGGCACTCCAGTTGTGCGCTGACATCATCAAGTATAATTCAGGGCCAGTCAATAGCCCTGTATTGTATGTGAGGATGGCGAGGGACCTTCTACAACCTGGAGAGTCAAGGAGAAGAGAGCCAAAGGGAGGAGTAAGGTAAGTAATACAGCCTTTTCCTTTACCCCCTAGATTTAATAAGCATTTAACCCTTGCAACGTGGGAGGGGGCCAATGCAAGAGTAGTTCTTGTATAATCTTAGGGCTTAGGCTCCATTCACACTGGGGCGGCTTTCCGCGCGTATTCAGCTGTACGAATACGCGCAGAGCCGCTCCACACAGAAAAAACAATGCCCTTCATTGTGCATTGTTCACACTACTGCGGAGACGTGCAGAATCCGCAGGATTATCACGCTTGCACTATTTTGAGGTTTAGTACCGCACGGTCCCCAAAATAGTGCAATCGTGAGAATCCGGCGGATTCCGCACGTTCGTGGCTATATAATGGTCACAAACGAGCAGAATCCGTGCTGTTGTTTCACATACAGCATTTGCGTCCGGTGCGGTTTTCCGCACGGAAAACTGAGCGGGACACACAAACGCTATATGTGATTGGAGCCTCAAGGGTATTCTTTGTAAAGTTAGGTTTTATATAAAGCCTTTATGACCACAGACAGAACTATCACTAACATGATAATCACTTCAGATCACACAGATGAACTGAATCTGGTGTCATTGACTCGAATATAGAACCCAGCCATGTGACCGGGCACCAGTCTCTGAAGACAAACCTTGTTTTAAGATTCCTACTTTGATTTCCAGCCAGCATTTCACTGATATGCTTCTACTCATTCAGTGCATTCATGTAAACATTTCCAATATATACTGTATATGTAACAGATTAGTAATGTAGCAGGCTGTACTTCATAATCAGATTTGATTTTCCTTTGCAGTCTTTCTGCAATATATTTCTGTCGACTGTGCAAAATGATTTGCAGTATTCTCTAATTTGGCAGTATAGGATCAAACTGTTCTGCTAAAGCTTACTCTTGTGCATCTGTCAGTTCCTGGCAGCAAAGAGAAAATAAACAGATATTGACGACAATGCAAAAGAGAAAGGAAGGTATGCAGATATAAATAGTACACTGACACATCCCCAGCCTCTATATTTCTAGTCCTGCTAAGCAAAAGCGTGCTAAGAAGGCGATAATTATTCAAGGCCGATTTACATCCATGCATCTGTGCATTTACATCCACACGCATTACATGCCTTGACACAATAAAGTGCCATTCATTTTGAATTAGGGATGCACCGATACTAGTATACTCGCCCAAATGCTCAGATACTTACCCCCGATACCCGAACTTCCGGTAACTTCCAGAAGCCAGGTATTAAGAACCAGTAATGACTCGCTGCCTGGCTTCCCGATCGGCCAGCTTCCCAGGAAGTGGAGAGGCGTGTCATTACATGCTGTCCGGCTCCCTGATTGGCCGGGAAGCCAGCTCCATGCTCCCTCATCACTCGGTGACGAGGTAGCATGGAACCGTCTTCCCAGCTAATCAGGAAGCCGTGCGCCGTGTAATGACACACAACTCGGCTTCCTGATTTGCTTGGGAAGCTGGGCAATCAGGAAGCCAGGCAGCGAGTCATTAGCCGCCTCCCTGACTTCCTGATTGGCCAAAAAGCCGGCTCCATGCTTCCTCGTCACTTGGTGCCAATCGGGAAGCCGGGTGGCGAGTCATTACACGCCGTCCCACTTCCCAGCTAATCAGGAAGCCGGACGGCAAGTCATTACAGGCCACCCGGCTTGCTTAATGGGACTTCCAGTATCGGAATTTGGCATCAGTGAGTAATGAAAAAAATATTGGTACTCGTACTCGATACCGAAAAAATGGTATCGGTGTATACCTATTTTGAATCGCACCCCAACACACGTGTTACAATGCGTTGCAATACATGGCAAAGCACCAGGGTGCAATACATGGCAAAGCGCCATGGTGCATCTCAACATAAACTTTGTAACATGTCTGACATTTGGGACATTTTTGAGCATCAGAAGGTTATTGATTTCAATGATTTGCCTCAACTGAACGCATGGCATTAATGTAGTACACAAATGTAAATGGACGCTTAAGCATTATTACACTAATTATCAAACATGCTCATTGATTTCTTTAGGAGTGTTTCTGTTCCTTTTGTTTAAAGTAGTATTAAACGCTCAAACTTTTTTTCAATAATGAATCCAGATCAAACAAATATACATTGCCCAGCTAAGCAGTGCTTTACATTTATGCCCAAACACATTACCATCATGTTTCTGAACAGTTGATTCCAAGTATCTCAGCTCAGCTTCCCTGAACTTCCTGCCTAGTACAAGATCATAAAGACTCCAGCAACTGCTCATCTACTATCTGGGAGGGAGGAGCGGGCCCAGGGGGGAGGAGAGTAGCTTGATTTACTGTTTCTGTGTGTTTGTGGAGACACACACAGCTTGCTAGCACACACATGGGTGACTGCATAGCACTCTGCATAAGAAAGGAGTCACACTAAACAAGATATAAGGACCAGTGTTCAGTAGACATGTGCACCAGTAAAAAAATTTGTTTCGTTTCGTTTCGATTCGGATTTTGCTTTATTTAGTTTTTCGGAATTCGGGTCCGAAAGTCAATTCGTTTCAGAATTCGGATTTGGACGAAATTCGTTAGCGGAAATCTGTACGAAATGTTGTTTCTAATTCGTTTTGTTCGTTCGTTGCAGCAAAGTGACATTTAAGAGGGAAAAAACGTTTTTTTGTTCTCAAATGTCACTTTGCTGCAACGAAATTTTGTCCAAAGAACGAAAGTTTGTCCAAAAAAAAAAGAATCAGAAATTCGGATTCGTTTGCATTCGTTATACCTGTAATTCGGAATTCGGATACATCCAAATCTCAGAATTTCCGAAATTTCTTCCGAATTTCGATTCGGAATGAAACGAATCGCACATGTCTAGTGTTCAGGGGACCAGATGATTCTGCAGAACACTAAAACTTTTAAACATCAAGAAGCAGAATTCATTGTAAGTGTGCTGTTACAACAGTTGTATGAAATTATGACACAATGCATAGCCATGGTTAATATTCATATTACTGTTTAATACATTTTCCTTAAAAGTAGAATTAAACATTTGTTTGCATATATCTACTCCCAGCAAGCAGTAGACATATGCAAAAACATTTAAAAAAAAAAAATTACCAAACTTTTTTTGGTAACCTAGTTAACTCTGTCTCCGCCGCTCGCTCCTGTCCGAAGATCTGAAGATTCTCAAGCAGCCATGAAGGATAATGGGGCAGTAGAAATCTGCGACCAGGAGAAGAGGAAGACACAGGGTAAGTCAATGCACGCAGCCCGGCAGCGTGTATGCGCACAGACACTGTGGGACACAGAAGACACAGCAGTCAGCGCTCCATCAAACCGGCATCAGCACTGGAGGGACTCCTGAAACGACTGGGAAGATGATCGGATCAAGAGGCATAATTTAAGGTAAGTCCTTAAAAAAGCATGGGGGGGGGTTAAACTTTAATGCCCCTTTAACTGATTGGAATTTAGTGAATTGTTCTATACCCCTGGACTCCCAATGAAGATTACTTTCTTCCTCACCTTGTCTTATGGCATTAAAATGGCTGCTTATCTTAAGGACACATGTTAATCTGCTCACATGGGGGGAAACATTACCAAGTTTTGGCCTGCAAATACCGTCACTCCAGCGGGGATGAAAGGAATCAGAGAGAAAATGACAGCTGGCCGAGCGCTGCGGGACGAGCGCTGTGAGCGGCCGGTGTCTTTCCTCCCACACCGCTCGGCCGCCTATCACAGTGCAGCAGAGCGGTGTGGGGGCGGAGACAGCGCTGTCACAGGAGGCTGGGCTCTCCTCTTGCAGTAGCCTATGACAGTGTGTGTCAGAGAGGAGAGCGGGTACAAGCACATTGTTTATATAATGGGGGGAGGGGCGAAAAAAACATTACGCCACTGCTGCAGACCATCTATGTTTGTGCTCTCAGATAATGTATCCATACTCTACATGTGTTTGATGGAGATGTGAGTATGAGAAAAGAAAATACAGAATGTGTATATAAAGGGGGCCTGGATTTAAAATGTGATAATGTGGTTTGTCTCACAAGTATACGAATTATCTATAAAATAAAAATGCTCACCACACTTTTTACAATCTGATTGAACAAGTTCCTTTAGATCTACCAACATGTCTGCCTGATTGGATATACATTGATTGGATAGGTAAGTAGGTCCTCATATTACATATTTTTGTCAGTTCTGAAGTTGATTGTACAGAGATTGTACGGTCAGATTGTAACATGTAAGGTGAGCCTTAATCTGGCCATACAGTAAGCAAATTTTGGCTGGCTCTCCAAGGGATAGTAAAGTCAAAATGTTTTTAAGCTATTTCAAATGCTGATTAAATCACTTACAATGGATGCTGCACCTAGATGTTTAAAAAAAAAATTTTCCTGCAGAATCAGCAGGTCTCCTCAGCACTGGTCCTGACTTCCTGTTTTAGGGTGGCTCCTTTTCCTTGCAGAGTCCAATGGAGACACGCATGTGTGTGATAATAAGTTGTGTATGTCTCCACAAACATACATGCACAGCAAGGCAAACCTGTCGCCTGCTCCCCAGAACATCTTACTCCAAATTAGTAGCTGGACAGCTGCTGGAGACTGCTCGGTCCCTTTGAATCTTGTACTAAACAGAAAGCTCAGGCAAGCCGAGCTGAGAGACTTTGAGTCAGCTGTTTGCAAACATCATGATTAAGTGCTTGAGCAAAAATTTAAGAAATACTTTGCTGGGCGATATATATTAGTTTTTTTGGATTCATTATTTTAAAAAAAGTTTGAGGGTTTATTGCTACTTTAAGTTACTGCTTCCTTAGCGTAGTACCATCATCCTCTTATATTCATTAAAACCTAACTCCAATGTAAAAGTTTTTATGTATCCATGCCTCATTGCATTAAAATGCATATATTGTACTATGTCTACTAAAGTTCAACAAAAGAATGAATTAAAAATAATCAAATTTTTTAAAGTTTTGGATAGCGTAGGGAGGAGTTAACATTTTTATTTGGGGCTGTGACCTGCTGGCTAAACTGGTGGGGAGCTGTTATCACAGGGATAGGAAGGCACATAAAGGAATATAAACTTTAGCGTAAATTATTTCCTGTTTTTTTTCATTGCCCTTAATTGCTGTGTAAAAGTATTCAATTCACAAAGCTCAATAACGCTTTTCTTTTACATTTAGAAATTTTTAAGCAGTAGCATGTTATGCATTATTTTAATTATACAGTTGTTTACCTACTTAGACTTTTTTTTAACAAGCGGAATGAAAAAATATGTTTGCAATGCATTTCTCGAAGAGAAAATATTTTATCACATTATTGAGGTGTAGAATTATCACCTCCTTCAGGGTGGTGTTATGACAGATCTCAGATGTTATCTGATTCTTGTTGCACTGTGATGAAGCAGAGTAAGTAGAGAATTTTGTTCCTCATTTTCACATTAATTTAATCCTATTGCATGGCACAGAAGAAGGCAGCATGTAGTTGTAATTTCTACACATTTTTTTGTCTTCATACAAAATTTGGATGATTTTTTAGTTAAGAGTTATCAACAAATTTTGATTAACAGGAAAAAACAAATGTCTCTGAACAACCATCAATGGGGTTGTAGTGTGTGTAGAATGTTCCATGCCACAAATGTAATATCAAAACAGATTTTGGGTGGTCAGGATCAAAATTGCTTGAGCTTCATACACTAGGAAAAGGCACATGGATATCCTTGATGAGGGTGATAGACAGCAGAAATGCCCTGAGAAGAGGGCCAAGAGTTAATGTCTTGGTGTGTACACAGTGAGGTTTAAAAAAGGTTTGTCATGGCTGTGTGGGTTTATGTGTTCTGACCCCTGGTTCTGGCACACAGACATGCCACAGAGCCAGACTGATGTCCAATAGAGTCCGAGATTGTAAGGGAACAGAGATAGTCCATGTCCAAACAGACCAGTGTGTCTGAGCCAATCGAAGTATAGTGGCTGAAGGTGCCAGTTCAAAAGAGAGGCTGAGACTGGGGTAGCTTTGTCCTAAAGCTGGCCATCGTACTCACAGAGCCCCTGGTTCATGAACAAACACATTATACTACTCCTGATTTTGGAGATATCACATGTGCGAGACTTGTTCACGGTCTAGCCGCATAGAGGGGTCCAAAATCCATGAAGCACCTTCAGGCTTTCAAGACATAAATTACACATCTGATATACTGACTGGCTATTACATTTTCAAATGCACTAAAGTGCCAGGATAGTACAAACACTACCCCAAAATGATCCCATTTTGGAAAGCTGATGCCCCAAGGTGAACAGGTAAACAAAAGGTACTGGCTTCAATCAGCAATACTGGAAACACTGGCACTGGCTGTAATCAGGAACTGGTTGTAATCTGGCACTGGTAGAAAATTGGTGGAAATCTGGATTTGGCTGTGATCAGGTAGGGGCATTGCAATCTGGTCCAGGGCTTACTACGCATGCGCCAATGGCGCGTTGCCGCAAGAGGAAATCCGCACCAACTGCGCATGCGCTAAAGACGCGTCAGTGCGCCAACCCGCGCATGCGCAGAAGACCTGATGGAAAAAGGCAGGAAAATGCCCAGGAGGCGCACAGGAAGTGACCTCAACTTGATGGAAAAAGGCAGGAAAATGCCCAGGAGGCGCACAGGAAGTGACCTCAACCAGATGGAAAAAGGCGGGAAAATGCCCAGGAGGCACACAGGAAGTGACCTCAAACTTCAATCATCACTTCCCTATATAAGCTCAGCCCAGACACTGCCAAATTGCTGGATTATCTTCAGTCCCCCCTTGTTCCTGTGCTAGTGTGGATCTGTCTGAACTTGTTGAAACCTATTTGACTACTCTTGATTGCTGCCTGCCATTGACCTCAGATTTGTACCTTGACCATTCTACTTCTTTGCTCCTTTTGTACTCAGCTGCCAGATTGGAACCGACCCCGGCTTGGATCTCGACCATTCTTCTGATTAACCCTTGTGTACTTTGTCGCCAGAGTGGACTTGACCTTGGCTCGGATCTCGGACTAAGGCTTGCACGGTGCTCCACACCCCTGGCACCCGTGCCATTCGGTGTCCACCAAGTCTCTGTCTCCATCTCCAGAGACTTCAAGAAACCGAGGTGCAAGGGAGGCCTCCCCACTACTTCGGTCTCACCTCAGGTACGTGGTTTCGTGACAGTGGCTCTGTGTGTGTGTGCCAGGATGGGGAGACCTGGCTACATATCACAACTAGTGTCATCAGGTAGGCTGTCATCAGTGCTCACTGTAATTTGTCACAGCAATCACAAGGTACAGATCCATTCTCATTGACTTTGTACTTTCTGCCTGTGATCAGCACTGTGCCATTGACAAGTGTGATCACAGATATTGTTTATAGTTTTGATAACTGATTGGGCAATGAAAGTGACTCTGTATCTTCTTTTCCCTGATCTGCATGTCCAATAACAATGTAACCACAGTTACTGTGTATGCACTAGCACAGTTTAAAAAGAACTCCAGGATGTATTAAAATTAACCCTTGTAGTGGGGCTTACTCTGGACAGCAAGAGTTTAGTGCTCGTTTTGGTCTAGGAGCGAACATTAGGAAGATATACTCACCTAAACGTCACTTCTGCGGAGGCGACAGCTCAACTCTCTTCCCCTCTGCTCTGGCTGTGGTATGTCCCCCAGCGTCCTCACGTTCAATGGACATGCATTAGATGTGATGAGGTCACGAGTCATTAGACCACTGGTGCCCGGGGGAGAAGAGGCCACAGGGACCGATCTAGCATCCAGACGTGATCAGGTGAGCATGTTTTCTTTATTTTCGTCCCTAGATCAAAAAGATAAGTTAACCCTTGCAGTGGAAGGTAGCCCTACTGCAAGGGTTCATTTGAGTATATCCTGGACTTTATCTTTAACATAGGACATTTAAAAATGACCTGTCAGACAGTGGCGACTCTAGGTACAATATATGGGGGGGCACATAAGATACCACAGTCAAAATGGGGGGGCACTAATAATTTTCACCACTAAATCATACCACTGAAAAAACTAAAGAAGTATATATAAATAAGATTACAAAATACGAGAGTAATGCGGTATGCGATGATACCTTTTTATTGTACTAGCCTAATACTTAGAAGACAAGCTTTCAAGAGTTTTTCTTTCTTCCTCATGTATTGCTTCAGACTTGAGAAAGAGGAAAACTCTCAAAAGCTTTTCAATTTCAGCAAACACCAGGGCTGTGTAAATAATCACCTATAGCGATAGAGGACTACAAACCGCAGCAATACATTATACAGAAAAGCAGAATACCACCAGCTATAGAGGACTACAAATCGCATCAATACATTATACAGTAATGCAAAATATCACCAGCTATTGAGCAGTGGCGTAACAACCGGGGGTGCAGCAGGGGCGCGGGCCCCGGGCGAAAAGTAAAGGGGTGGCGCCGGCCGAAAATGGCACTTTCGGCTAAATGCCAAAAGTGACATTTTCCTAAATAATAGTATATACATTTGCCACATACTCTGTGCTGCTGCTCTACTCTGGGGTTCTGGCCTAATGTATTGCGGTATTGGGCAGAGCTTGTCAGGAGGGGTGGGGAGGGTCTTAGTAAGGGGAGATGTGTGGGTGGCAGAAGCGCTGTAAGCAGGCATTGTGTGGCTCACCGGAAGGCGGCCGCAAGGTCCCCAGCCGGACCTAAGACACCTTAGTCAATTTGAAAAATGTAAGTGCTGGTATCGGTTTTTAGTATTGGGACAGAGGTCAGTTATAACGCAGAGTGCGGATGACAGCAGTGTACGCAGACGACCGTGTAGCTGCTCCTGCAAGTCGGGCCGTGTGCCCGACTTGTCAGCTAGCAAGAGACCGCTGCCGTACAGTGAAGCTGTACTGCAGCGGTCGATTTAAAGGGGAATCAGCGGGGGGGCAAGGAATAAGCTAGGGGGGCAATTGCCCCCCCTGTAGAGACGCCTATGCGGCCGGAAATCAGGTACTGGGGAGGGGCAAGGGAATGTGGCCATGTTTCATATGAAACCCTAAATAAAAGTGTAACATGACACGTGGTCCAAAAGGAGTAATATTCGTTTAAACATGGAAAGCAGAAAAACAGAGCTGGAGAAAAGAGGACTTAAGGTTATTAACTGCATAAAAAATCAGCGCACATCCTTCTGGAACATCACGAGACTAATAGTGCACTGTCAGCAGAGACTGCATTCTGCTTATTCAGAGACGAGAAGATACTTGCTGCCCTTCCAGGAAGTAATGGCACACATTCACTTTACAGACATAGAATGTATTAGTGTGATGGGTAGAAGCTCTAGCAATATAATTATGTCCTCCTAAAATATACGCTGCCTGGCCAAAAAAAAGTCACACGCGCTAATATTTAGTTGGACCGCCTTTAGCTTTGATTACAGCACGCATTCGCCGTGACAATTTCTATAAGCCTAAGCAATGTCACAACATTTATTTCAGAGTTGCATTCATTTTTCACAAAGATCTTGTAGTGATGATGGGAGAGTCAGACCACTGCGTAAATTCTTCTCCAGCACATCCCAAAGATTCTCAGTGGGGTTAAGTTCTGGACTCTGTGGTGGCCAATCCATGTGTGTCTCATGCTCCCTGAACCACTCTTTCACAATTTGAGCCCAATTAATCCTGGTATTGGCATCTTGGAATATGCCCGTGCCATCAGGGAAGAAGAAAATCCATTGATGGAAAAATTGGTTATTCAATACACTGAGTGGCCAGATTATTATGACCACCCCATCGGTACTTCGTTGGGCCACGAGATGACTCCACAAGATGACTTCGTTGGGCGAGAAAGGTGATGCGAGGAATCTGACACTGCAATGTTGCCCTTCTGTTGTCTTGTATCAGTCTTGCCACTCTCCGTTCTGCCCTAACATTGACTAGTCGCTGACGGCCACAATTCGCACGTTCAAAGGCTGTTAAATCACGTTGTTTACCCGTATCTTCAGAAGCAAATCACTTCTACTGTCGTGGTAAACAACCTGCTTCCCTATCTATAATGGTCTGGCCCTCTAGCAACTTCAGCACAAAATTATAGCTAATTTGACCTACAAACGTCAGGTGGTCAT
Source organism: Nanorana parkeri (assembly GCF_000935625.1). Classification (NCBI taxonomy): domain Eukaryota; kingdom Metazoa; phylum Chordata; class Amphibia; order Anura; family Dicroglossidae; genus Nanorana; species Nanorana parkeri. The sequence continues at coordinate 182,866 of NW_017307360.1, forward strand.
AATAATCTGGCCACTCAGTGTATATTCAGGGAGGCAACTGAGCTCATTTTTTGCTGACATAATGTTGCTGAACTTAAACTAATTATAGAAATGGTAGGTTCTGACCTTTTTGCTTAGCTAAATCCAGGTGGCAGTGTAAATAATGAGCTAGTTTAGTAAGAAATAAAATCTTAAGGTCAACTCCACCAAAAACAAATGTTTGTATTATTGCATGAGCACAGAGGGGTTAAAAGACACTGCCAACGTTTTATACCTATTAGAGAATCCAGAGGTGAGATTATCCTCCATTCATTTCAGTCTCCATTTCTTCCCAAAAGGCCACAATAAATGTGTGATTCTCGTCCTACCATTTTCCCCTTTAGTTTCTTATATACTGCAGGAAATCCGCAGGAGCCTGGGTGACAATATTTATCTTTAGGGTTCGTTCACACCATAGGGCAGTGCGTTCCGGTCAGAATCGGACCGGAACACACTGCTCGCATTGCGGCCGGCTCCCTTTTTGCCGGGCTTTAGGCGGCGTGGTGAGCCATTTAAGTGAATGGCACTGTAGTCACGCACTATAGTGCTTGCAGCATTTTGATCGTACCACACAGACCGCACTGCAGGCACAATGTGCCTTGCGATCCCGTGCGGGCAACTGCATTGCAGCCGCAGGGCGTGGCTACGGTGCCATTCACTTTAATGGCCCACCACGCCCCCTCCAGCCCGGCCTCGGGTCCGCGGGTCCGATTCTGACCGGAACGCACTGCCCTATGGTGTGAACGAACCCTTAGACAAGGCAAAGTAGTTGTAATTGGCTTGAATTGTGGTATCACCTTTTGCACGGTGACTGGTCTTGTCTTCGCCCCTCCTGTAGTTTTCTACAGGCAGTCTGCAGTGGGTGGGGCCTGCTGGGCTGCTCTCTGCACAGGCTATGTACAGCATAGTGATAATGTCACTGCTACTTTTACAAGGTAACAATTGCATTTGGTGCAACAAAATGGATTTATATACAGTAATTAGTGGCTATTGATGAGTATATATTTAAATAAATGTTTTTGTGCCTGGAGTTCAGCTTGAGGCCTTCCATTACCCAGCAACAGCAATCTTTCTTAACCAGGGTGTCGTGGCGCACTGGGGTGCCTTCTGCCTTCTCTGAGTTTTGCTTTTCCATGGTCCAGAAAGGCTTCTGAGGTGAAGTGGGCTCCTGATGTGAAGGGGGAACTCTGATGTGACTGGGGGGACTCTCATATGAAAGGGAGGCCTATTTTGTAAATGGGGGCTCTGATGAGATGTGAAGGGGGGCTTTTGATGTGAAGGGGTCTTCTGATGTGAAGACGGCTCTTGATGTTAAGGGGGGGGGGGGCTTCAGATGTGAAGGGGGCTTCTAGTGTGAGAGTTGAGATTCTGATCTAAAAGGAGGCGGCTCCTAATGTAAAGGGGGGTTCTTTAATGTAGAGGAGAAATCTGATGTGAAAGGTGGGATTCTGATGTGAAAAAGGAGGCTCTGATGTGAAGAGGGACTCCTAATTTAAACGGGGTGCTCTGATGTAAAGGGGAACCCCTTTTTTGTGTTTCTGCATGGGATCCTCTCTTAAAACCCATACAGGCCTCCATCAGGGATAAGGGTCTGGTATGGAATTTGGAGGGGCCACATGTCGTTTTTTACATTTGCCTATTTTCCATTTTGGACTGGGGTACCTTAAGGTGGCCATACACTTTACAACCATCGCAAGGGGCGGGCTTCCGATGACCGCAATGCTGAACGGGCAGTGTGCGCGTGCGCACACCGGCCCGTTCGGCATTTGTCTCCTGAGCACCGTTCAAACCAGAGGAAAATCGTACGATTTCCGGCTGGTTTTCTAGCGTGCTCCTTAGACAAAAGACGTGCGACCGTACAGTAGAAACGGTCGCACTTCTTCGTTCACACTGCTCGATTCTCGTACGATCACGGAATTTCCCGCGATTCTCGTACGAGAATCGAGCAGTGTATGGGCACCTTTTAAGATTTTGATCATTTTAAAGGGTGCCCTAGAATTGTAAAACCAAAACAGCTCCAAGGAAATACATTCTGTTCTCATATAAAAGTCCATATACAGAAAACAATGATCACATTAATGCATCACTTCACTCTTGTTAGCCAATTTATTTTACAGCATAACCCCTATTTACTAATGGAAAATGGCCTAACAGGAAAGGAAACAATAATAGTGAAATGCCATGGAATGGACCAACTGCAGACCAACCTGTGTAGATGCAGGTAATGGGAGAAATGCATACAAAAAGAAATACCACAAGATTAACAATTAATGTTAGATTTATGCAGAGTCACTGTGTAGCGGATGGTAATAAAAAATTAAACCATACATTACAGATAATAGTTTTGGAAGATCAATAATGGAACTAATGGCTAGATGGAATAGGAGTTAATATGATTATGGCACAAGACCAAGGCCAACAGATGAGAGTAAAGGCTAGTAAATACCGAGCAGTTAGAGTACAGCCAATTTAGAGAATTCCCTTCTCATCCACAGGAAATGATGGGAGGACTTTACTGATTAAAGGGCCAGTTGTAAATGCTGGAGACTGGAACATACTTACAAGCAGGGGCTTTAAAGGAGAACTATGGGGTCAGGGCTTTTCCCCATAGTTCTCCTAAGGGTAACGGGAGGACACAAACTAACGTCCTCCCGTGACACTAAGCTCAGTATACCGTGAGCTACAGCTTGCGGTATACCGAGACGCCGCAGCTGAAGCGGATCCCGACAATTATGTCTGGATCCGCCCAGCTGCGTGAGTGACAGCTGGCTCTGCCTATCTAGAGGCAGAGCCAGCTGTAACCGCCCCCTCACCCGTCTGTTCCGCCAGTCAGCGCTGGAGGATCGGAGCGGGGAGGGGGAATCCAGCCCCTCCCCTGTCACGGCAGAGAGCCGTGACAGGATCGAGAGGTGAGCGAACCCGGTATGTGTTCGCTCACCTCCCGATCTACTGAGCCGACCTGTGACAGTTTCATTGTCACAGGTTGGCTAGGACTATGAGGTGAGTGAAAAGCACTCGCCTCATAGTTCTCCTTTAAAGCTAAACTACAACCGCACCCTCAGTCTTGCACAGTTGTACTGACTCCTCTCCTGTACCAAAATTGCTTACTTTGATTTCACTGCACACTGTGAGCTTCTCACGATGTGCATTAGAAGCTGAAGCAACTCAGATAAAGCTCAAATAATTTGCTGCGTAGAGAACATCCAGCATCATCTTCTTCTTGCGAATGGCGGTCTGCATGCAAATGTCCCCGACCCGTGCCTAAATACGCCCCAGACTGCCACCCACCCATCAAGGATTTTTATATTTGCATTTGCATACTTCTACCTCCATTGCATAGAAGAGCACAGAGACCCAGTGATGATGTCACTAAAATAAGGCATGTAATGAAAACGGAAAGGTGTTATTTAAAAACTTCCTTAGTATGTTGATGAGGGAAGGAAGGAATTGGTGAGGGACAATTATAGGCCCATTCAATTACAGCTGTAGGTTTCGGGCCACATGTGTCCCGACATTTTAAAACCTCACATGGGGATACATTTATAGTGGCAGTAAAGTGAGTGGAGAAAGCGGCCAGGCGCTTTTAGCCATAATGTGCTGGTATGCACAACATATTAGTACATTATGGCAGCTCCAGCACTGCGCTCCTATCTCACCGAGGTTTTCATCTTTAACCCGGTCATCTTCTGGGTTCTGATTTTTTAGCTGCTTCATTGGCCTTGTCATGGTGACTTAGCTCCTGTGCATGTGCACAGGAATGACCATCTCAGCATGCCAAGCCTGTGCCCTGAGCTACGCATACAGTCTTTAGTACCTCTTCCCTCATTTATCTGATGATCTGTATACCATTAGCTGAGTTGCAAGTAGTAGGTTGAGGGATGGAACTACAGACCTGGCGATAACCAGCCACCTGGAAAGTCAACACCCACCCTCCTCCTTTTAGTCACTGTCATGGCTTTTTTGGTGAATTTTACCTGGCTGTTTTAAATGTTCTTGTTTTACGCCCCTTGTGGGTCTTGTTAGTCAGATACCTGTCTGGGAATGGTGGTTAATGGCCCTTTCAGAACCATTGTGCTGTGGTAACACACATTACGTGCGTTGGTGTGCTGTGGTGGATGCACTTTGAAGTTTTGTTTTCTACCTTACACTTGGCAAAGTAAACAAACTAATTGTTTTTCAGAGAGAATCATTCATGTGTCCCAGTTTGCATAAATCTTTAGGAATATCGGTTAAAAGAAAATCCACTTTCATTTAAAAAAATAATATAACATATATAATTGCTGCACAGCCATGTTGTGATTTAAAGCGGAACTCCACAATTTACCACCCCAATGACATAGTGTTTTTCTGCCTTAAAGAGAAACACTGAGAAGGAAATGGGGGACAGTGTGGGGAAGGTAAAGGAAGACTGGCACTATTTTTTTATATATATAAAAGAAATTGTGATGTTCTACTTTAATGATCTTTCCATTGCAATCTGAAAATATGTTACAAGTTATGATCTAAAACTGTTAAATAAAAGATAAGTCTCCTTTTTTGGCACGTTGGGGGTATTTTCTAGACTGTTGTGTTCAAAATGTCTCCAGAAAATTAATTTCCTGCTATTCTTAGCAAGGTGTCTCTTATTACAGCACTGGAAGTATCACATTATTATAGAAGGCAGAATGCTCAGCTAAGCACTTCCTTTCATTTCAAGATGTTACTAGGATAATCTTTTCCAGCATCTACAGGGTTAAAGCAGTTAGGCGTATACAATGAAGACTTCTAAAATCCCTGGAAGGTTTGGTGACCAGTAGAAGATGTCACTTAAGTCACCAGTAACACAATCTGCTAAGACAGCAGCATGTCACATTGGTGCCTCTCCTGTCTTTGTAGAACTAGAAGTCCCAGCATGGCCCACTGGTGCCCCTCATGTCTCTGTAGAAATAGAAGTCCCAGCATGTTTACCTGGTTTCTCTGTAGAACTAGAAGTTCCAGCATAACCCACTGGTGCCTCTCATGTCTCTGAAGAACTAGAAGTCCCGGCATGTCACACTGGTGCCTCTCATGTCTCTGCAGAACCAGAAGTCCCAGCATGTCACACTGCTGTCTCTCCTGTCTATGTAGAACTACAAGTTCAAGTGTGCCATACTGACATTTCTTCTGTATATGTAGAACTACCCAATATGTAAAATTACAATTCCAAGCACTAATGATTCTCCTGTGTATGTAGAACTAAAAGTCCCAGGTACTGGTATCTCTCTCCCGTCTCCTGCATGCCCACTACCCACACTGACAGACACATTCTGTTATCTCTTGACTGGTCTTACTACCTCGGACTATCTGCCAGTCAGACATGGTGAACAGGAATTATTTCATTCACTAACATGATTCTGCACTTGTTAATTTCTATTTTTCTCTTTGCATTCATTTAATTGCGGAAATATAGAACAAAAAATATTTGTATTTTAGTTTCTTAATAGCCTATTTCCAGATGTTAACTGTTGAGGATATTTCCCCTTACTTCCTGTTCTGTCTGATACCTGTTACCTGGACAGGAAGCGAGAGGAAACCTCTTCTTTTGCTGTAGTCCCAACTGTGGCTTTCTCACTCACTTCCTGTTCTGCCTAGGTAGCCCGATTGCAGGGGTCAATTTTTAAAATGCCCGGCGTTCTTCTTTAAGCTGACCATACATGCTTTAAATCCATCCATCGATTCCCCTATCCACAAATGGAGAAATCACCGCTGCCGGCTATTGTATTCAGCAGTCTCTGCACCAGCATGGAAAGGGTCATGCACGGCTCAAATTTTGTCAGATTCAGCAGAAATGGGCTGAAAATCGAGCAATGTATGGCCATCTTATGTCCTATAAATCAGAGCTCAGAGGAATTCAGCCAATCACTTCCCTAACAGCCATGACAGTCACATGATACAGCAGGCACACTTTATTATCCCCTCTCAGCTAATTAGTCCATATGAACACAAATACCTGATTCAGCCTTTACAAAATATTACATTGGCAGAAATTCAGATGATACAATTATTATGAAAAAAAGATAACCAATATTAAAGTCTAAAATAAAAATCAGTAAGAAAAGTTGTTCAGGCCTGTTCAAGTGTTCTGCCTATATTCAGTATGGCATTTCCTACATACAGTAGATCATTTACTAAACACAGTATGCCATTTCCTATATACAGTATATCATTTCATATATACAGTATATTTCCTATATACAGTATGCCATTCCCTATATAAAGTATATAATTTCCTACATACAGTATATAATTTCCTACATACAGTATATAATTTCCTATTGCAGTATATCATTTTCTACATACAGTACGGTATATCATTTCCTATTGCAGTATATAATTTCCTATATACAGTATATCATTTCCTATATACAGTTTATCATTTCCTATATACAGTATATAATTTCCTATATACAGTATATCATTTCCTATATACAGTTTATCATTTCCTATATACAGTATATAATTTCCTATATACAGTATATCATTTCCTATATACAGTTTATCATTTCCTATATACAGTATATAATTTCCTATATACAGTATATCATTTCCTATATACAGTTTATCATTTCCTATATACAGTATATAATTTCCTATATACAGTATATCATTTCCTATATACAGTTTATCATTTCCTATATACAGTATATAATTTCCTATATACAGTATATCATTTCCTACATACAGTATGCCCTTTCCTATATAAAGTATATCATTTCCTATAAACAGTGTGCCATTTCCTATATACAGTATATAACTTCCTAAGTACATCGATGCATTGTACAGCCTACATGAACTTGCTGTAAAGAGGAAACTGATTTGTCATGTCCTACAGAGGGAGCTTTGCTGAAATGCTGCAGCAGAACTGTCTCACCTTTACTGAAGGACAATTTGCTTCTTCATCCCACTAGCTTCTTTTTTTTTCCCTTCAGTAATGCTACATAAAACCAAACACAATATGATCTTGCAGATCCTGTAAGTGACTTCTTTCTAAATGAATATACAGAAAAGGTTATGTCCCAAGCTAATGAATTCCAGGGAAGACATCACACCCATAGGCAACCTAGCACCCACACCCTGCCTACTGGACCGCCATATAACACTCTTGGGTGGGGATGTATAGGGCAGGCTGATAATGGGACTGCAGTATGATCATTCAGAACAAAAAGTCAAAAGTTCTGCATGAAGGGCCATTAACCCCTTCCTTCAAAGTAGCCTGCAGGCTGTTTAAGGTCATGTACAACTTTTGAAACTGCAAGGGTTAACTAGTCAAATAGAATTGGAAAAAAAAATGGCTGGCAAATTATGCAATTAACCTTGACACAATTGTAATTGGTTGTGCAGAAAACTGAAAATGAGGATTTGTCCTAGTTGCTTAGCAATATATACTTTTCCAAAGACATCTTCCTATGCATATTGAGGATTGTTATGTGGTTGCTGAAATCCTTGGAAAGGACCCAAAAAAACACCCACCCACCCACGAGGAAACGAAACACTGCAGTGGGGCATCTAGTAACCCATCATTTAATATTCATCTAGAAGTCACAATAATTGTTGCATCTGTTTAAAAAAACATTGATCTGAATGGACACATAATATATAAAAGTCACAACATTTATTATTATCTTTTGGGTATTATGCCAGGCAGTTTAGAGCAGCTGGTAGCATGCCATGCTTTCCAGTAAGAATGTTCCTATTTTGTAAAGACATAATCAAGGTAGACTGGTGCATGGGATGAGTACTGCAATGCAGACAGAGTTTGGTGTGCCTGCATGGGCTCCTAACACTGCATTGCAGAGCACAACTTTATAGAGGCACCGTTTGCGATTTCTATCACTCGCATCCTATAATCCAAGAGGATTTTCAAAGCCATCATCATATTATTACTTACCTGCAAGGCTTGAATGTCCTCCCTGGAACATAGCAGCCCATGTTAGTAGCAGTAAAGGATTCATGCTGAAATGTAGAAAACTTGCAGCTTTTGTCCTGAGCTGGTCCAGGGAATGCTAATGATGCATTAAGCTGGCATACAGGAGGTAGGATCAGCTTCTTTCGTATAGCAGCATAGTAGCAGTGCAGAGCGCAGAGTGCTTAGTCTGTCATCCCCACACTGTGGCACTAAGCCTCCTAGCCAGGCTGGGGAGAGATCACATGACTACCTTTCATTGAAGCCAACTGGAAGACATTTTTATTATGGGCTACATACTTCCTAGAATAGTAGCAGCAGTGATAATAAACTGATGCATTCAGAATACATTACAATAAAGAAGATTTTAACTTTTTGGCTAGGGATACAATACACAGCTGTAAAAAATGTAAATCTAATGCACCAATTGCAGCAGTGAAAGGTTATATGAGATAGCCATTAACATATAAAATGTGAAAAATGATCAATTTCATGGTACAATAATAATCTATACACATAATACAAATAATACAAAAACTATAGATATTTGCTATTAATGGAAGTAATGCATGCACAGGTTAAAGAAGAACTCTGGCCATATTAAACATTAACCCTTGCAGTTGGGCTACCCCCCGCACTGAAAAGGTTAAGTGCTCATTTTGGTCTAAAAAAATATATGCTCACCCGATTCTCTTCCCCGGGGCGGCGACCGCTCACCTCTCTCCCCTTCCACTCTGGCCGTGGAATGTCCCTCGGGGTCCTCACATCCAATGCAAGTAAATGGATGTGATGATGACGTCACAGGTCCTTAGACCGCTGGAGCCCAGAAGAGAAGAGGCTGTGGGGACCGGTCTAGCAGCCAGGTGGGACTGTGGATCAGGTGGGTATATTGTTTTATTTTAGACGAAAAGAGCAGTTATCCCTTGCAGTGCGGAGGTAGCCACCTTGTAAGGGTTAATGTTTAAAAGAGGTAAGTGTTTTTCCCCATAGTTCTCTTTAGGGAGGGGGCGTGGCCTGGCGATTCATGTGAGCGGACGCGGCTGAGAGAGCTCCAACACGAGATCCTGATAATATCCTCAACATCTTCACTAATACTGTATAATTGACACCTACGCACCTTCCTTGTACATACCGGACCCCTCGGGACTGACAGGTACCGCTCGGTCATTCTCTTTTTTCTCGGGATGACGAGAACCAACGATGCGGCCCTCACTGGAGGTATGGACCTGCAAGATGGCCGTGGCTCGCGTGTGCCAGCCCAGACTCCTCGTAAACAACAGAGGGACCGCTCCAGGGATGTCGCCTCGAGGCTCGAGCAGTTTGCAAGGGGGACACCGAGAGGACCATGCCGCAAATTGCGAGTGACAGATGCGGGAGGCAGTACACCGCTGGCATCTCGCTCAGCTACTGGCACCGATGGCTCAGATCCTGAAGATGGTGCGGTGAGTGACACATGTGCTCCCCCCTCTACCAAGAAAAAAAAGAATAAGCCCCGCAGGTCTTCCCCGCAGCCCACGCTCAAAGATGTTTTCTCGGCCATACAACGCTGCAACTCATCCATATCCTCCCTGACCGACCAAGTACATGGGATGCGGGCGGATATATCATTCCTACGGCATGACCTCCAAAAGGTCCGAGACAGAACCATAGTCTTGGAGGGTCGGCTTGGTGACCTTGAGGATGCTAATGCCCCCATTCAGGCTGACCTCAAATCCGCACTCAAGATCCGCAGAGAACTCCTTTAAAACTGAGGATATTGAAAATAGACTGAGACGCAACAATATAAGAGCTGTTGGGATCCCTAAGAGGGCGGAAGGCCCCAACCCCACGCTATTTGCTGAAAAATGGCTGATTGAAACCTTTGGTAAAGAGTCCTTCTCCCCAATGTTTATGGTAGAGCGGGCGCACAGGGTTCCAACTAGGCCTCTCCCACCTGGGGGTCCGCCACGCCCTATGCTGTTTCGCCTCTTGAATTTTCGGGATAAAGAAGTCATCCTCTGTAAGGCTCGTGAGATGGGAGAAATTTCCATGGAGGGATACAAATTCATGCTTTTCGCGGATTTTTCCCAAGAGGCCCAGAAAAAGAGGGCTAAATTTCTCGAGGTAAAGCGACGACTTCGCCAACTCAAGTAACCCGGCCTCCCCCCCCACTACCTCAGGCTTAAGTCATTTCTGCGCAGAATTGGTGTTGCAGGATGCATGGAGACTCCTCCACCCCACCACATCCCAATATACATGCTTTTCTGTCTCCCATCGCTCTCTCTCCCGTATTGACCTCACGTTGTGTACTGCAGAATTTCTCCCCCTTCTAGAGTCAGTGGACATTTTACCACGGTCATTATCGGATCATGCTCCGGTTCTGACAGTGTTCAGGGGCGGCTTGTCCCCTCGGTCCTTACCCTGGAAGCTTAATCCCTTTTGGTTGACACTGTTCCCTCCCGATGCTTCCCTGGAAATCATCTTGGGAATGTCGCAATTCACGGTGTACACCCCACTTTGGTAAAATCGCGCCCTCCCGGAAGTGTTTAAACTCAGGGGTTTTGAGGCTTGGCGCCAGAGGGGTATTCACAAGCTCACAGATGTATACTGCTCTGGCTCTCTTAAAAGCTTTCCACAGCTGCAATCGCAATATCAGTTACAAATGTCCCACTTTTATCAGTACCTACAACTGAGACATGCCTTGTCCACCCATCCAGGAATCAAGGAGGTTCAGATCTCTACCCTTCAATCGCTGAGTTCAGTGATACTTTCCACTAATACGAAAGGGCTGATTTCTGAGATATATGCAATTCTCCTCCCGCACTTTTTGGTAAAGTATCCGCTCTCAAGCAGGGGGAGATGGGAAGAGGAACTGGGCTCCATCTCGGAAGAGGATTGGGAGACGGCCCTACAGGGTGTTGGGCTCTCATCCTTGTCATTGTCACATAGGTGGACTCAAATATCTATCCTACATAGAACATATAGAACTCCGGAATTTCTGTTTAAAATAGGGCTGCGGACCGATGCCAAGTGCCCTACGTGTGGCATGGCACCGGGCTCCCTTATACACCTGCTGTGGCGCTGCCCCAAACTGGTCAGATATTGGAGTGGGGTCACTGCAGTCATTAGTTCAGTCTTCGCGGTTCAGGTCTCTTGCTCTCCGTACACATGCTTGCTCGGTATCCTGGATGCTGGCCTGTGGGACGATGTCACTCTGACTGCTGTATCCAGGGCCCTGTTTGCAGCACGAAGGGTGATTCCGCTTCACTGGATCTCCTCAACAGTCCCCACGGTAAGCATGTGGATAAAGGAGCTTGACCGCTTGATAGCATTCGAAAGAGTGATATTCCAACATAGAGATAATATCTCTAAATTCCATAATATATGGACGAAATGGATACATAGATCCGTGCCCCTTACCTCAAGTGGCAGTTGAGTTTGGTGAGGGATACATGTTATCCTTATGGTAGGTACTTGGTATCCTATCTCCCCATGCAGGAGTAGCCATATACAGAAGGAACTTGGTAGAGTCGTTTTGAGATAGCTTATAGGGTTAACGATCTTTGACGTGGTTGTGCAAACGTGTGGGATGCCCTGATGTAGGAGGGACCATGAACTGGAGGTTGAGAGGAGCATTCTAGGACCTGTGCAAGCTTTGTACCCCTACTAGTTGTTAAGATGCTTTTTGGTTCTTTCCCCGTTGTCCTCTGTATTTGTATACCCTTTCCCAGTGTGTTTGTGATTTGATTGCTGACAATAATCTGTTCATCTGTACGTAATCATCTTATACCGAAAACAACATGTCACTGTATTGTTATGTCTCTGTAAAACTTTAATAAAAATTACTTGATCAAAAAAAAAAAATAGTTATCTTTAGGGTCCTGGGAGGACATATACTAACGTCGTCCTATGACCTCTAGAGGCAGAGCTAGCTGTGCCCACCCCCTCCCCCGTTCGTTCCTCCAGTCAGCGCTGGAGGATGGGAGAGAGGAGGAGGGAATCCCTGCGGTGAGCGGTGACTGACAGTCACTACTCACTGCAGGGAGACGATCAAGAAGTGAGCAGATCGGTGCATGTTTCTGCTCACTTCCCGATCGATAGAGCCAACCTGTGACAGCTCACTGGAAATCACTCACCTCATAGATCTCCTTTAATATGTCCGGAGTTCTTCATTAAAGGTATAGAAAAAAATATGCATTTAACTTTTTTTTTTTTTTCATTGGAGCCAGTGAAGCATTGCAACTGCGGTCAGCGAATTTAGGATGCAATGCTCTGACTCCTGCTGATTCCTGCCTCTTTCTGTCCCTGTCAGGACCTTCAGTAACAGAGATGGGAGGAATTATGAATGGACTACAAGTGTGGTGACATCACAGCACTGTGAACTCCATTAAGAACTACAAATTCCTCTGCCGCAGTGGCAGAAGGGACTTGTAGTTTCTCCATCCACAGATCCTGTCAAAGGATCTATGACTGTATGACACGGTTGTGTGGGCGGAGCCATGCGCAGGAGCTATATTTTCCAAAAAGAGAAGCCGTCTGCAGGGAGAAGAGCCCTTCGATTCAGGTAAGTGGGGGCCAGGGGGTGGGTGTGTTTCAATGTGACCATGTTTCATGTTACACCCTAAATGTGGGTGTAACATGAAACATGGTCTAAAAGGTAAACTTAGCCTTTAAAGAAGAACTCTGGTTTAAATAATTGTATGTTAACACTTTCAAGGGGAGACTGTACAAAGGTTTTGCACATTTTTTTAAAATAGGGAATATTCAATAAAAAGCAGAAATCAGAAGAGTCACCTAATGGCTAGACTGGCCTACTACTATGCTGTGAATAACCTTTTTCTATGAATAGAGCTAAATAGCAAGACATTAGGTTACATACACACATGCAGTTGAAGGATGTAGAGAGCTATTAGCGCCCAGTCACACCATATCCAGTGGGCTCCGGTGCGGTTCAAGCCCGGAACACTCTGAATCGCATAGATCAAGCCGGGCAGCATTCTGGGGCGGGATGGGGCATGTTGGTACCATTCATGTCAATGGCACCGCAGACATGAATGCGATCGCCTGCACCAGAACGCGAGGTGCAGGAATACCCTCCACTCTAGTGCAGTGCGATCAGAAAAAATAGTGCATGCAGCAATTTTTTCCAAGCACACTGCACTGGAACAGAGGGCAGGGTGCCTCACGTTCCGGTACAAGCAATCGCACCCCGGGTGTGGGGGGTGTGCGTGCGGTGCCATTGACATGAATGGCAACGACACGTCCCCGTGCTTGAACCGCACCAGAGCCCACTGGATATTGTGTGACTGGGCGCTAAATGTTTTTTGATGTAATATAGATTTTAAACAACAAAAGTTAAACACATTTGTGTATAATCTTGTAAATGTATGAAAAGAAAAAAATAATTCAATATATTCATTATAGTTTCCCTAATTAATGAACAATATACACATTTATAGAATTTTTTCAACAATGTTTTCTTCCATCAAGTAACATCTGAATTACAATTTGAGAACTGACACTATTCTGCCTCCCCAGTCTAAGCATTGAAAGTGTGATCTCTGTAACTTGCAGTTATGGCAAGATGGCAGCAACTTAGTAAAATTGACAGGCCGTGACTCAATCCAGATGACACCTTGAAGATTGTTAAGAAGTGTCATCAGTGAACATTGGACAGGTCAAAAGATCATCATATAATCCACTCAGCAAAAAATATGAGGCTGAGATACATAGCCTGATCCTTGCACTATGTGTATTTTACACTTCTGAACTCTGCATTATATACCTCTAACCTCTTCAATCTATGTGTTACATACCCCTGACAACTGCACTCTGGCTATGCCTTACACATCCTTGAACTCTGCACTCTTGTTTCTACACAGAGTGCTGGGGTCAAGAGTATGTTGCACACAGAGCGCAAAGGTCAGCAGTGTGAAAAACAAGGGTGTAGAGTTGAAGGATGTGTAAGGCATAGCCAGAGTGCAGTGCAGTGGTTAGGGCTATGTAACGCATTGAAGAGGTTAGAGGTATATAATACACAGAGTGCAGAGGTCAGAAGTAGACTCAGGCAAATTGTAAGCTCTCTGTGCAGAAATTGATATGTATGGTAAAGTTTAATCAATTAAAAGTGATTGTGCTGAGTTTTATATGTCTCTAATTGGTACAAGGAACATGACATATCTGTGATGTGCATACAGCGAGTGAGTTCATTTAAGCCCCTCCCATTGTGCATTTGGCCACACCCACTGCTCAATCTAGAGTGTCCTGCACCTGTAGGGTGCCCAAAGGTGCCCTAGGTTTTTTTATAATCTTAGCAATGACGTGATTTTAGCTTAAAAGACCTGGGTACTGGGACCTCTGCCACTGCCACAGAGTAAAGTTTTTGCAAATGTTCTGATGTATAAAGCTGTTTTCTTCTCAGATTAGTGACTTTGTAACTTTACTGCCCTGCTGAAAGGGTCACTTTTAGTTCCATTTTAGTCACCTTTCTGCTGTAAAGTTTTCAGTAAATGTTTATCTATATACTGCAGCAAAAGAAGTGATAATCAAAAATGTACATTTAAATATATTTACCTCAACGCAGTTTTAGCAGAGAGACTATTCACAAACCAGCCAGTACAGGCCACAGACAGGGCCGGATTTACCATAAGGCAGAGAAGGCATGTGCCCACAGGCCCTCTACACAGAGGGGTGCCATGCAGGTACCTACTCTGCCTAATTCCAGGTGTTGTGCCAAGATACAACATTGGCAATAGTAAAAATGGTGCATTCTGCACAAAATGCACCCTCCTGCTCCAAGACCAGCGGTGCCTACAAGAACTGCCGGCGGGTCCCGCAGCAGGTAAGGGTACTGGCTCCATTCATGCCTATGAATTTCCATTCATGCCTACAGGTGTAAAAAATGAAAATCCAGCCCTGGCTACAGGTATGTGTGTCACTGGTAGTATCATTCAATATCACTGCTTACAGAGCTCTTCTCATTTCCTGTTCCTCATTCTAGTGGGCAAATTCTGACCACAGCACAGCAAATATAATTAAAGACCTTTTTGTTGTAGAAAACCAACTCATATTGGAGTTCAGCTCAAAACAGCATGCGGGGACTCTGAAACAAAAATAAGATCTGCTACAGAGGATATCCCAGGCTATAACCAGCTGTATATGACCCTTTATATTCTCAGTTTCTATGATTATATTTCCCTACAGGGTTCTATTGCACATACTGAAAGGTATATCATCCACTTTGTAATTTAAACAACTGGAGGACAAAGTAATAGATTATATATAACAGCCTACCATAGCACTAAAGAACATTCAGATTTTTATGTCATACATATGTTTAATCCTCACCAAAAAAATGATGGGAATTGGCACAATGTGGTTTTGGTTGAATGTGGTCAAGTTTGGTGGGAGGTTTGATAGATTAGGGATAAACTTAATTTGTTAGAGAACCATGTGAGAGATTGTTCTGTGATAGAGACCATGGTTCTGTGTAACTTCTGTGAGTAAAAGTAAAGTATGATCTTACATGCATGTAAAGGCACCTGTAGCGCCCCCCTGACTCCCAAAGGCAGATGACAGACCTCAGAGGCAGGAAGGGCAGACATTTCACTCTTAGAGGTGGATCTTTAGCCGGGTTGTGGGATGTGAACAAAAAATTGGGCGCCAGTCATTCTTAAGTATGTTTTCAATGCTTTATTGTAGAACAGCCAAAACTGGAAAAGATGGCATAGGGCTACAGACATGAATGGACAAAATAGACTCCAGACTCACCAATCCCTTCCAGCTTCTACAGTGCAAGAATGCTTAAGTTGAGCAGAGGTTGACACTGGGTAATAGAGCAACAGCTGAATAGGGGATATACTTGAAATCTTCCCTGGGAGAGACATCAGACTTGTTCCTGAGGTCGATGCCATCCTGGGCTTCCTGTTACCTCCAACAGTCATAGGGCTCTGGTTCTCCTTCCCAGCTAGTTCCAGAGCCCTCCTGGGCCCACATCTGGCCTCATGCAGGCTTGAAGCTTAGTCAGCGCCTTCAAGCTTGCACATCCCACCCCCAGGGTAGGCACGGGGGGCGGACTGCCCTGAGCACATGGCAATCCCTGAGTATTTATGCACTTCCCCAGCATGCACCACTGGCCATGAAACTCCTAGCGATTGGCTGGTGAGGCATAGACACTCCCAATGTTCCTCTATTGCCTGCCCCACACTGCAGCAGGGTCACACCCCACTCACAGGTAGGTGCAG
The DNA here is from genome assembly GCF_000935625.1 of Nanorana parkeri. Taxonomy (NCBI): domain Eukaryota; kingdom Metazoa; phylum Chordata; class Amphibia; order Anura; family Dicroglossidae; genus Nanorana; species Nanorana parkeri. The sequence continues at coordinate 199,027 of NW_017307360.1, forward strand.
GCAATAGCAGAACACCTAGGAATGACCACATTATACCAGATACAAATCACCCAAACTGATTACATGTTCAGCAATATTAAATGTAAAGAGCCACTCCACTTAGGGTGGAAGGGGCTGCAGTGCACACTCATGAAATTCCATTTGATTACCTTTAAAACTGAACTCCAGACAGAATTAAAGGAGAACTATGAGGTGAGTGCTTTCACTCACCTCATAGTTCTAGCCGACCTGTGACAATGAGACTGTCACAGGTCGGCTCAGTAGATCGGGAAGTGAGCGAACACATACCGTCGTTGGCTCACCTCTCGATCCTGTCACGGCTCTCTGCCATGACAGGGGAGGGGCTGTATTCCCCCCGCTCCGATCCGCCAGTGCTGACTGGCGGAACGGACAGGGGAAGGGGGCGGGTACAGCTAGCTCGGCCTCTGGATAGGCAGAGCCAGCTGTCAGTCACGCAGCTGAGCGGATCCTGGCACAATTGTTGGGATCCGCTTTAGCTGCGGCGTCTCAGTATACTGCGGCGTCTCAGTATACCGCGAGCTACAGCTCGCAGTATACTGAGCCTAGGGTGACGGGAGGACGCTAGTTTGTGTCCTCCCGTTAACCTAAGGAGAACTATGGGGATAAGACTTAACCCCATAGTTCTCCTTTAAAACAACATCAATTATTGTAGTTTTGTAGTCCCTAAAAAACAATTTTACATTTATTTTTAAGTTCACTAAATGAATTTTATTTGGTCAGCCACCTGTCATTCCTTGCAGAGCAGCACAAGCTGGAGCAAAGTGAGGATTTCTTATCTGCATAATTAATCCAGGCCAAGGTCATTAATAATGTATGGGTCAATGACGTGAAATAATTCTGCAGATAAGATGTCCTAACGTTAATTTAACATAGATCAGGCAAAAAGCATTTTCAAAAATACATGGTAGCCTACATACAGGTTGTACAGGTTTCTTTTATACTACAACATAGATTTATATGCATGACTTCATGACTTTCTAGGACTTTTCCTTCTGAGTGGATGGAGAATAAAGCATAGTGGGACTGGGACATATCCAAGAGCAGCAAGGAAGGAAAGGGAGTTACCGATATAACTCCTAGTGTGTTCAGAGAGGCCTGATATTATTTTCTAAACAAGCTGCCCCTTCCCGTCAGCAGATCATTGCTGGTTGGAGTGCTGGGGTCCTATAAAAATACCGTATGCTGCCTGATATTCCCTAAATCTCTGCCAATGTAGATTGGCATGTACTTCTCCCCTTAAGCCACTAGATGGTGCTGCGCATGTACCAATTACACAGTATGGTCAACAGCACCAATAATCTCCTTAGGGGACTAGTCCATTGAATACTGGTAACTCATTGTTAGGCTTGCCGGGTTACTTATTTTCATATTCAAGCAATTCTCAGGAGGAGCACAATTCTTTACTATTCTAAGGTATATGAACTAGCACAAGCTCAATAACCACTGCGGTACAGTTAGCAGCTACCTCTAAAGATGCTTAAATAAGTGTGTGCTGGTGTTCAGGTACCCCAAAAACTCATAATAACTAGTACTTTAAAGGTGCTGTAGTATTAATGGACACTTTGAGTGCAAAAAACGTTAAAAGCTAATTTTAGTCATTCATCACGACTAATTCAAGTAACGGAATACCCCATATATTACATTGGGATGTTACCATTCTTATAAGATACCACTATGCCAGTACAACAGTAAATCATATATAATAATTACTGTAGTACGTGTACATCAGTCTTAACCAAACACAGCTATAATTCCTATGGGGGGGATCCCAGATTTTTGTAATGCATTTCTCAGAACAAAGTCCACTTCTTCAGAAGAGCTATTCAGCAATCTATATATAAATCATTACACAAAATTTTACTGACATATTTCTAAGTATGGATAGCTTTCACAGTTATCTTTACCCTGAAGATGTCATGGTGTATGTATGTACCTTATTCTCCTTCAAGCCAAGGGGCATATGGCAAATATCCAGCAGTTGGATGCAAAGTATTCCAAGCCAGAGAATGTCCTACTGACCATTCACATGTGCTACCATGTGGCAGAGATTGCAAGATAACAAGATTTACGAAGGGGTAAGTAGAGATCTGGATAGAGGGAGGCCGGTGGATGCAGTATACTTGGATTTCTCAAAAGCATTCGACGCGGTACCACATAAACGTTTACTACACAAGCTGAGATCCATGGGCATAGATGAAATGGTGTGTACGTGGATAGAAAACTGGCTACAGGAACGTGTACAGAGAGTATCGCTAAATGGCACCTTCTCGGATTGGGCCAGGGTCATGAGCGGCGTGCCGCAGGGTTCTGTGCTGGGCCCCATGTTATTCAACCTGTTTATTAACGACATTGGGGAGGGTGTGAATAGCCATGTTTCAGTGTTTGCTGATGATACCAAAATCGGGAGGGTAATAGAAACGGACTTAGACATTAAAACACTGCAAGAGGATCTGGATAAAATAGGGGAGTGGGCAAATATATGGCAGATGAGGTTTAATGTTGATACATGTAAAGGTATCCACTTTGGAGTTAGAAATAAGCAAGCGGATTACACAATAAAGGGAACTTCACTGGGGAAGTCAGAAAGAGAAAAATAATTGGGGGTCATTGTAGACCACAGGCTGAAGAATAGCTCACAGTGCCAGGCTACGGTAAACAAAGCAAGTCGGGTCCTGTCCTGCATTAAGAGGGGAATGTATTGCAGGGACAATTCTATAATTATGCCACTGGTTCGGCCTCATCTGGAGTATGCGGTCCAGTTTTGGGCACCAGTCCACAGAAATGATGTCCTTGAGCTGGAAAGAGTCCAGAGGAGGGCAACGAAACTCATTAAGGGGATGGTCGACCTGAGCTATGAGAACAGGCTACTAAATTTAAACATGTTCTTGTTGGAAGTAAGGAGATTAAGGGGGGGGCATGATTTTCATGTACAAAATGTTTAATAGTGATAGCAACATTAGCAGCAAACTTTTTACATTTAATTCCATGACAAGGACAAGAGGACACCACCTAAAATTGGTGGAGAAAATATTTCAGCACAAGGGGCGAAGGCAGTGGCGTCCCGAGGCTGGGTGATACCCGTAGCGGTAACCAAGTGTTATCCCCCCGAGACGTCACTGCGCATGCGCGTGATATCACCATGCGTGTGCGCGATGACGTAATCGCGCACGCGCGGAGGTATTCTGATACCTGCCGGCGGACATCTTGGTGATGGACGCTGGCAGAGAGAGGAGGGGACAGTCACCCGGCGGGATAAGGTATGTCGCCGGGTCCCCTCCTCTCCCCTGATACTGTCCGGCGTTCGGTCCATGACTGAGCGCCCGACTTTTCAGAGGGGGTGACACCAAAATTACTGTGAGTCATTTTGGTGTCACCCCTCCAATGGTCTCACCCGGGTGCGGGCCGCACCCCCCTTGTGACGCCACTGGGCGAAGGGTTTTCTTCTCAGTTAGGGCGGTTAGGGTCTGGAACTCGTTGCCACATGCAGTGATTTCAACTAAGAGTGTGGAATCATTCAAGAAGCGCTTGGACGACTTCCTCCGGGACCGTAATATACAGGGGTGCAAGTACTCTTAGGAGGTGATCACACGGGGACATATACATATACGCACACATTAGTAGAACCATATACATGCACACAATAGGTTAGACTTGATGGACTTATGTCTTTATTTAACCTCAATTACAATGTAACTATATGTAACTATGTAACAAGGAAAACAGCTTCAACGTTAAGCTTTTTATATAAGAGTAATCAGCAGTTGCAACAACACAGTATTGATCTCCTTTGTTACTTTGCACAACAAGGCATGTACAATGGCAATCCTGTGCAGAACAATGATGCAGAGCTTACATACCAGAGGTTGTATGAGGCGTGTTTTTATTAGCGTTGGTACAGTCTGAATTTCCTTAGTGTGATGTGTCTGTCCGAAGCCGGCACTGTCCCTCTTCACCTGGAACCTGTCCCTGACTCTAAGTCCTAAATCTTCCTAGTAGATGGGTTTCCCACACTGTTAGATGGAGAAACATATACCTGTGTTTCCAAGATGGTTGCAGAAATCTTGAGATAACTTTGTTTCCAATGATACACAGGCTCACCTAAGATAGCACCTGGAGTCTATGGCCAAGAACACATTAGTCCTGTGCCAAGCCACCTCTAGCGACAGTAGAAAACTACTGGCAGCTAAGCAGGAAGTGTCTAAATGATCACCAGATCGCTGTCTCACTTCCTACTCTTGTTGTATATATTGCTGCACGCAGTGGCGGAACTACCACCATATCGACCGATGCGGGCGCTATGGGGCCCGCGGCACTGGGGGGCCTGGATCCCCACTGCTCTCCCCCGCTTGTATGGGGTGAAGCAGCGGGGATCCGAAAAAAATGGACGGCGGAGGAGCCGCTGCCGTCCTGAAACTGACAGGAGGACAGCGACTCCGCTCTCCTCCCCGCCTGCCGCTCGATCACCGTGATCCACAGGAGAATCAGGACTTTCTGAGGTTTTGTATTCTTGTTGGTCATTTGGCGTCTTCAAAGCTAAAGTCAGAGTCTCAACAGGAGGTAAATACCATTCCAATGGTGCCTCAACCACTGAGGGCACTTCTCCAAACTCTAAGTCGTTGGCCCTAGATGAAGATGTTAAACAGCCTGTACTGAAGACACAAGAACAAAGCAGATTCTGATATAAGAACTTGCGGAGTCCAGGTTGTTTCTTGAGTCAACCTAGGAAGGACCGTTGTTCAACCTGATATGGGTTCCACCCCTACTTTGATTCTAGTTTGGTGCTCACGTGTGCTTGGGGTTGTGGACTAAGGCTCTGTTTCTAGGCTATTGTGGTGAATTTTTGACTGCACCTTCCTCTGCCAAGTTTTGATGGTTTAGCACCAAATGCAGGTACGTGACCACAATGGCCAAAAGTCAAAAAGAAGGGTGTATAGCTCATGGCCTCTTGGGCTGTCTAGTTATAGGCCCTTACCACATAGTGAGGACAGAGGTCTTGGTGTGCCTCTTCCAAATAGGGAATCATGCTAAACAAAGTTCGGTTGAGAATACTTGAGAGAAAACTCACAACTGGAGCCTAGATCTGTCAAAATTAGTTTTGTGTACTTTGAACTACATGTGTTTGGCTATGGTGACAACTGATCCTGATAGAAAAATTGGAAAAGTGGTCAACAAACAATAGAGCATAGAGATGCCCAGAGGAAGCTTCTGCTACAGCGTGGAAGTCCATAGTAAGCAGTTCAAACAGTTCACCAGGGTCATTGACACCCAGGCAGACAATTCTGGTCAATCAAAATACAGCCAAATGTACTCTTCTGTATATCAGCACTAAAGTCTCCACTGATGCAATGCAATATTAAGCAAACTCGCAAATCAGCTAAATGGGCAATCAACAGTTGACAAATGTCCCGCTGCTCAGTAGCAATTCATATCCATAAAATACAAAAAATACTTTGTGACTTTCAAGCTTATGCCACTGTCTGAATAGGTTACATGTTGTACTTCTTTTCTTATGACTCTATCCTGGTCTGTTGACCCAAAGGATTGCCCTGGCTTTTTCATGAAAACATGCCCCAGTCTTTCTCTGCTAAGACCTGGTTTCTGTCTCAGAATGTCTTTCCAAAGAACCTGTTTCAATATGACTGTTACAAATTGACCAAATGTTGTTAAATGTAAGTGTGTTTCATCTGAGACACATTCTGTTCTGTGTTCTGTTGTTCTTTCTAGAAATCTAGAATCTCAAATACAGTATCTCTTTAGTTTATTCTGAGGCTTTGCGTAAAGTGAACGTTTCAATTTACTAAGATTCGGTTTAATACTGGTTATATTTCAAGGAATGTACGGTATAATGGCAAACAAAGCATAATGGAGGCATCCTGGATCACACTAATTTATAAAATAAAGAAATAAAGATTGTAAATAAATATTTACAAAATTATATATAAAAATGCACTCTTTCTTTAGCGTTGAAGCGCCTTGAGTGATAGGGAGGGGGACATATGTCCTTCAGAACCTCTTTTTCTTTCTCGTCTTTCCCTTCTGTTCTTTCAATCTCCGGGGCACTGCTTCATTGTCCCTGTTATTAGCATTATTTTTCTTGATTGGTCTCTCTTATGCAACTGTAATTTGCCTATGCTGGTGTTTGCCTCTGTGAATACTAGCACTTTGCATTAGTAGATATTACGCAACTTTATGCAGATGTCATCTGTCTTGTACTACTGGGATGTCGTTTTATATACGTTATCTTCACCGCCCGACTGGAGCTCCGTCTTCTCCCCCTGCCTTTTCCGTCTCAGGGGCCACTCGACAAATTTTTTCTCTCTTGGGGGCTGCTTGCCAAATTTCATACTTTAAAATAAAATATAACTATATCCGGTTTGGTACTACAGACACCAATATACACTCACAATAAGGCCCCTTTCATATCTGTAGGTTTAGGTGCGATTAGAGGTTCCTGCATCAGAAACTTGTGTTTTACTGCATCGGGAATCCCTAATCTGGTGTTTACAAGTGGCAGCTGTAACCTATTCAAGTTAATGATCAGGTGACAGCAGCTGCATGTAAACACCTGCACACCGCATGTAATGGTATGTGATATTATTACATGCGGTTAGAAAACACTCTCCCTGAATGCACAATCATTGCGTCCAGGGAGAATGATTGATTCCTAACCGAATGTAATCATATCATGTATCATTACATGCGGCGTGCAGGCGTTTACATGCAACTGCTGTCACCTGATCATTAACTTAGGTGACAGCTGCCACTTGTAAACGCCAATTCAGGGATTTCTGCTGCAGGAAAACGCAAGTTCCTGACGCAGAAATCCCCAATTGCACCTAAAGATAGAGGCGTGAATGTAGCCTAATACACTTCTGCCTAACCCCGGGCCCCTTACATGAGTATCGGCCGTACCCCCCTGACGGCGGCCCTGGATACTGTTACTGGCTATATAGTTTATGCTTTCATTAATACTCTATGTCCTGTGGGGGATTTTTCTCCTTCCTGTCATGTTAAAAAACCTTTGTAAAAAATCCTTGAAAGTAAAAAAAATTCAAACTTTCCAAGAAAACATGATTGTTGTATCATATACATACAGTTTACAAAGAACAAATAGAGAAATGGTCACTAAATGAAACACCATGGTACATTCCCAGTATGTTCCACAGGCATGCAGTTTCTCTTTTCTGATCTGGAACTACTAGCTCACCCCACTGTCCTCTCTCTTGCTTCTCAGTCTAGCCACCCAGCATTAAACAAACAGATATAGTGTGCATTTAGTAACTTTTAGATCGGAAATTCTGAAGCAGGTTCAAAAATCTCAGTGAACAATATGGGGCGCTTTTAATGATCAGAAGTGTTTCTTATTCCCTAGAACCCTTGTGTTCAACATGTGGCCCTTTGCTAATTATTGTGCAGCCCCCGGGTCCCAGTGGCCATTAAATTTTCTCTGCCTAGGTGCCTGCACAGATTTGATCAGCATGTAACTTGGAACAATGTAAAGATACCCGGTCCTGAACATCCGTTGTGACTCAGTGTCATGAGACCTATTATGCAAGAAATGTCTGTAACACATATCCCTTCACTTTGCTCCTGGTCCTGAAAATGAGGTCAGAGACATTGCTCACCATACAGTATGTGTTGCTGCATGGCACACAGTGCTAACTTTCCTATGCACTTCAGGGAGCCCAAATGTTGGAACAGTCATTTGTAAAGGGCAGTGATCCCTCGCATCAGTGGCGGAACTACCACTATAGCGGTCGATGCGGTCGCTATGGGGCCATCTCGATGATCGAGCGGCAGGCGGGGAGGAGAGCGGAGCCGCTGTCCTCCTGTCAGTTTCAGGATGACAGCGGCTGTGTGTGTGGCCTAGCGGAGGATCGGAAAGTATCATTGATATTTAAAACTAAACAATAAAGGTGATCAGCGCCAGTAAGTGTAATGTGGAAATATGAGCTACCAAGCACTAAGGATATAACTAAATATCTGTAAAATGTGAAAAAACAATATGCTACTACTATGTGTCCCGTTATGAATGAACAGGCTGTGGTTTACATCACCTCCTGTTCATTCATGAAGTTATCAATGGGGAGAAGCACTTAGTACAGAGGCTTTTCCCCATTGAGAATCTGCTTGATAGTAAATATCTTACTATCAGCAGTTTGTGAATGAATGGGAAGCCTCTGTACTGAGTGCGTCCCATTCAGTGAGTGCTGAGGTTGCAGAAAAAGACATTGAGGACTCTGTGTCCTCAATGTCTTTTTTCTATTTCAAAAGGCAAACGTCAGGGGTCTGTTTAGACCCCTAATATTTCCCCAAAGCCCCCCCCCCAACAGTAAAATAATAATAATTGAAAAATAAATAAATGTGTAAATAATTTTTTTTTAAAGCTCAACACATACACATGCACCATATTGTGGTGTAAGCCAGGCACATGCACTGCAGTGTGTTGTTAGAATGCATCGCAGTGCATGCTTTTTTTCTTTTGTCAAAAAAACATTAATTTAACTGTGGCAGCGCATGGCAAAGCTTTGTGATGCATAAACGCCAAACTTAAACACCAAACTCATCTTCATAACATTTTGTCTCCTGGCAACTTATTTATTGTATAAAATACCCACCTATAAAACTCACATTTACCTAAAGCCTATATTTTGCTTTCCCTTGTTCCCCCCCTTTCTGTCCTCATCAACATGTTATACATTTTTTTTTTTTTTTTTATAAAACCTATCCATTCTCTTTAAATTCCTTATTGTAGACCCAGTGGTGACAATGGCTCTCTGTGCTTCTCTATGCAATGCAGACAGACCATTGCTGTCTATTTGATGAGAGTTTGTCAAATGCTTGAAATTCCGTGAACCTGAATGTAGAGGTGAAGCCCATTGAAATCTATGGGATGGCAATTTTTAGGGTTCATAGGCTAATACTGTCAAAAAAGGCATGGAAGGTTGGGCGCTGCTAAGCGGGACATGTACCAATGCAAGTCATTTTATTTTTAAAAAATTGTACAGAGGGGAGACGGTCTTTTCATGGAACGTCAAGGGGAAAAGTTGAAAATACACACATCCTGAAAATAACTTATTTAAGGAATCCCTTAAAGCTGTACATGGCTGCCCTGTTCTTGCTGATGTATCCTGTAGCTGGTCAATTTTCAAATTTCCCCTTATGTAACCTCTTTTCTTTCTCAATCTTCTGGCAGGTTACTACCTCTCCTATTACTTTCTGGATTTCTGTCATGTGACTAGGACATGAGACCATGCACATCATCTCAGGGGAGGAAAATGCCTTTCCCTAAGATGGGATTTCCCAGTAATGCTCTGCTGATGTAACGTTCCCAGGATGCAATGCTTTGGTACTTATATAATTTCAGACATCTCAAACCTCTCGGACACAAGATAGCAGCTCTCGGACGCCCGGGAGAGAAAAATTGGATCCCGGAAATGTTTACTCTGCTCTGTCTAGCAGAGTAAACCTTTCCCTGCTGTCTGTTTTATTTTATTTTTTTATTCTGACATCTGGGCCGCCGACCATTGTCAGAGTAAAAAAAAAAAGACAGCATGGAAACTAATTGATAGATTGCTATTGCTATTTCAATTTGCAATAGCCAATAGCAGGCTGGCTATTGCACCCGCCCACTGCTGCTGTCAATCAGCAGAGGTGGACTTGAAGTTCTCCATCAGGTCCTCCTCTGCTGATTGACAGCCTGCTATTGGCTATTGCAAATTGAAATAGTTAATAGCAATCTAGCTATTCATTCCTATACTGTCTGTTTTTTGTTTTTTTTACTCTGATGGCAGGAGCTGTCAGAATACAAAAAAAACCCAGCAGATAGCAAGGGAAGCATTAGCTCCTCTGCTATCTGCCATAATTTCAGGGAGGTGCCCTCTCCCCCTTCCCCCCTGCAGATGGTGGGGGAGAGGGTACCTCCTTGAAATAAATTCTTTCAGGTTGGAATACCTGTCATTTGTGCCAGAACTGGACCAGGAAGTAGATGAACTCTGTAAGTAAATGAAAAACAAGTTTATTTAACAGATGAATGTATGATTATTTTAAATTAGCATGCAGAGCTGCATGCTGCTGTGATTTTAGTGAAAGGGGGTAAAGGTCTACTTTAAGCTAGTGTTTAAGTAGAACTGAACTCAAAAAGTAAAGATTTGCTATGCTATAGGGAATATTTAGATATTTTAATTGTGGTGCCTGCGCAGTACCCCTGAAAATCTACCCTTTGTCTGAAATGAATTCCTCCTGAAAAATAGCAGCACCTCTTCTAGTATGTGAATGTGCCTAGGCTCTCTTGTGCCTCCAGCCTCATGGCTGTATACCCGCACTGTGGATTTCAGGCACTGCTTCCTCTGACTGCTATTATCAGGAGATTTAGAGTGAGATTTTAGTGATGTCACTGCTGTGCTGCTCTCTGTTCTTCTTGTTGGAGGCAACAATGTGAAATAAGGAATGATAAGTCAGTGATGGGGAAGAGACCCACTGCAGAGAGACCACATGCAATACTGATGACAAGTCCTTTGCCCTCTGTCTTTTTTTTGGGGGGGTGGGCACAGCTTTCAAATGTCAGTTTCTCTTGTGATAGTAAATGATAGTAAAAGTAAAGCTAGCCATACATGCATACATTTCCTCTCATCAACACACAGGCTGAACGACGGAAAATAACACTCAACAATGTGGATGGGGGAGTCTCCACTGTTGGCTACAATTTCTGTGGCACACTTTATCCCCATCTCTCCAAACATCTGAATGCCCATCATACTCTAGTTCTCACCCCTCCACTCATCCACATACTTTCCCACTTTTCACTTCCTGTCCCATCTGAACTGGGGGCAGACAGAGTATTCCAGGGACAGGCTGAGGTCACGACTGGTTGCAGAAAGAGAGTATTCCGCGGCAGACTGAGGTCAGGACTGGCGGTAGACAGAGAGTGTTCAAGGGAAAGACTGAGGTCAGGACTGGTGGCAGACAGAGTGTTCACATGGTTCCATGTGCCTGTACTTGGACACAGACAGTGTGAATGGATGTGCAGGTTCAGGTGGGTGTGTGTGATCATATGTAATTGCATGCAACCGCATCCTCCCATAGGGAAGTACAGGTTACTGCACGCAATTACATGTGGCACCTGTCCCTTCCAGGATTGGTTCATTATTATTACTAGGATTCTAGGGGACTTCAATTTTGGGGTATTGGAAAAATCCAGAAACGTTGTGGAGGAGGCAATTGGAGAAGCAACGGGGAAAAAGAGTCTGAATGGACATATAGAGGAGTCACTTTAAAGCCCAAGGGTCTTCACATAGACTGTAATGTTATCCATTTTATCTTTAATGCATAGAATGACCTAATGCTGTTTTTTATTTTGTTCTGGATTGATTTACACTATGGTTTTTACATGTATTATTGTTCAGATGTCTAGATATATTATATATTTTTTATTTTATTTTTTAATTATTACGGGATATTTTGATAATTGTACAGATTTTAACTAATATTGTTTTAATAGTGCTCCTGACTGACCTATACCATAGTCTTAAAATGTAATGGTATTTAGAAGCTGGTATGGGGTTATTTATTATCTGTCATATTAATTGTGTACATAGGGTAGGTCTGATTTAGCTTAATCCTATTGTGCCCTATTGCATTATTTATTTTGCTCCAATAGGTATCAACTTATTTTTAGGAATTGGATGAATTCAATAAGGGTTAAAATGTACATTGTTTTTGCCTAATATGTGATTGTATACATTCAGGCATAGATCTAATAAGTTAATTTGACAGCTAGTAATGTGGAAGTGCAGCCTGCATTGTGTATCAGTGGGGTGCGGTTTGATTCAGCAATTTGGAAAGGCTGACAAACTGGACTTCACTGTGTTAGTTGTTGTGGCAGACACTGATCGCCAATGTAACGAAATTTTTCACACTGACCGCCAATGTAACAAAGGTATTCACACTGACCACCAATGTAACAAAGGTATTCACACTCACCGCCAATGTAACAAAGGTATTCACAGTGACCACCAATATAACGAAAGTGTTCACAGTGCCCACCAATTTAACGAAAGTGTTCAAAGTAACCGCCAATATAGCAAAAAGTATTCACAATGACCGCCAATATAACAAAAGTATTGACACTGACCGCCAATGTAACAAAGGTATTCACAGTGACCGCCAATATAACGAAAGTATTCACAATGACTGCCAATATAACGAAAGTATTCACAATGACCGCCAATATAACAGAAGTATTCACAATGACCGCCAATGTAACGAAAGTATTCACACTGACCACCAATATAACGGAGGTATATACCATACACATACTTAAACATACCTTTTTCTTGCCGTCTTCAGGCCGGTGGGCGGTAATTCCTTCATTACATGGAGTGCCATGCAGTCCAAGAATAGTGTGAGCCCTGGGTGGGGGGAGGGGTGATTTGCATATCAGTTAGGATACAGTCCATGTACCCATCGCACTCAGAGCCGCTGCTCCAAAAATGGAGGGTGGGTACAGCAGGTGCCAGCGGGTGGCTTCCGACAAAATATCAGTAAAGGATTGACACTGGCACTCCAAAACAAGTTCAGTACGTGTTTATTCATCACTTATTTGCCTGATGAAAGGGATCCTGTGAGACCCTGAAACGTTGTATAGAGTGTTCTGCTTGCAACTAGTACGTTAATAAACACGTACTGAACTTTATAGCATATCAATTAGTCGTGATATTTAAATACCACCACCCATTCATATGTTGATGTGCCAGCGGGTGACAGCTTCAGGGACAGTGCAGGCTTCCAGCAGGCTGTGGTGAGAGAACAGAGCAGAGGGAACAGGGGACGGGGCTCAGACTATAGAAGACTGAATCTCAGAGCCCTGTCCATGTCGCTGCTGCTGTGAATGGGAGGCGGTGTTTTTCCGCCCTCCCCCACCAGCGCCCTCAAGCAGCCACTTATGCTGCCTGTATGGTAGCGCCGGCACTGTGTAACCCCCAAGAGAAATGGGGGTGGTTCAATGGTGACAAGAAACGTGAGAAAGTGGAAAGGGGGAGAAGGATAGGGAAAAAAAGGAATAAAATCTTCCTTCGGGCCAGAAGTGAACCAGTGACCTAATGACTGCTATTTTACTTCTAAAGTCCTCCGCTCTACCAGCTGAGCTATTGAAGGAAAAAGCTGCCCTTGTCTGTTGTGCAGCTTCTTGCATCCAAAGCCATCACTTTACACCTAAGGTTGGGTTTTCTGCATTGAGATATTGGCTAATGCCACATTTGCCTGAAGGTGGGGCGACTCATTAGTGCATGTTATGAGGGAAATGCCATATGACACCATCCAGTGTGGGGAAGGTGCTGGCTTGGCTGTAAAAAGCCACCTGACTGCAAGCTTCACTTCAGCATCTGGACTAAGCCAGTGGTCTATAGGCCAGCACCTAGACAAGCCCACATGCTGCACTTTGCGCATCCAAAGCCAGCACTTTACACCTATGGTTGGTATTTCTGCGTCATGATTTTTCACACAGGGCCATGTGGGTTTGGATTTTGTTTTCCCTTAATAATAAAAACCTTCCTTTAAAAACTGCATGTTGTGTTACTTGTGTTATCTTTGACTAATATTTACATTTGTTTGATGATCTGAAACATTAAAGTGTGACAAACATGCAAAACAATGAAAAATCAGGAAGGGGACCAACATTTTTTCACACAACTGTATATATGATACAGTACGCTTCTGAACCCTTTGGCTTTTGTTGTAGAATTATTTATGGTGACACATGCCTGTGGTTTAAGTATAATTTTGCTTACAATTATTTAATAATATTTTTGGTACATCTCTATAGAACAACGCGTACTGTGCCTTAAGGTTAGCCAAGGTGTACAGTATTTTTGTGGTGTGTGCACTTCCCCTTATTTCTCTCTTTCTCAACACACTTAGAGATGTGCACCAAAAAACTGTCATTTTGCTACGGTAAGCTATGCTTAGCTTTAAAACCCCAAAGTTCCGGCTATAATTAAAAGCAGCAGCTTCTCTAAATCTCGTGAATACAGACTGTGCACTCCACCCAGTAATGTCTAGTTCACACATGACCACAAATGTCATCTAACTTTATAAAATGTTTGCTACTAGCAGTAGGCAAAACAGCACAATTAAAATACATATAATGGAACAGTTTTATCTGCCAAAGGAGTTGTAATTCTGTGCAGTCAGTGCTGTAACTCCATGCAATTAGCACACCCAGGTCATACACTCCCTGTGTTCTAACTGAAAACTGTACAAAAGTTGAGCAATACAGCTTTATCTATGACCTGTCCCATCACTTTGCTCTCTCCACCTCAAGATGACAGAAGTCCAATCCATTGTAGTTCTGTCAAGCTTTTGCAAAATGTGTGAGACCCTAAAGTTTGCAATTTCTGAAGTGGAAATGCCAATCCCACTATGTTTATTAAACTATTTACATATTATTAAAAAGCATTATTGAGCTCTACATCAAACGCTCACTTACCTCCCTAGGTTTAATGCAAATGTATTTATTCTCAAAAGATCCTCAAAGATCGCAACAAAGTCTCTAAAGTGCATTTTATTCCGTTTCTAACACATTAGAAACACCTGCTGTATGTTTGCATTAGATGAGAGGCAGGATGCCAAGATCAAAGAAAAAAGCTAAGATTTCAATTGTTGCCAACTTTGAAAATGAATTTCTCCATCATTTTATAGATACAGAGATGAATATAGACTTGTTTTAAATTGCTTTCATTGCTTGTTCATAATTTGTAAATAGTTTTGTGTACATGATCTGGGTACAGGTTTAGTTTTAAGTCAATGGGAATCCGAATCAGTCTCCAAAAACTGTATTACCGAACAGCAAATGCGGCAAAATTCCGTTTGAGGTGATAGGGACACAAATGTAAAATCCTTGCAAAGAAGCTCTCTTTTATACCAGGGGATGGTACATCTCAGCATCTCTGAGTGTTCCTATGGAAGTCAATTGGCTCCTAGATTCCTTTTTGGAAACCCATGCAACAAAAGGCTCTATAACTGAGTTTAACCATCCAAATTTCAAGACTAACTTTAACCATTGTTAAATGGCTCTGCACAAAGCAGTAGCGCCTACTGGGCCCCTAGTGCTGCCCCCTGTTTCCTGTTCTGCATGCTGTTGGGAAGAGGACATCGGGATGCTGATGATAAAAAAGAACCTTGCTCCTGCAAACTGTGCTCAAAAAGACGAGTAGAGAGCAAAGAACTAGGTACCAGTAATGCTGGGAGGCCCACACGCCCCTCTGAAGAAGTCCCCTTGTGGGAGGAAACGCGTCAGGGTCACGGTTGTTTTTCACTTCCCTGGACACTCGAAATCACTCATCCCACACGCCAGTCCTGGTAGATGTACATCCCGGCTGGTTTTGGAAGTGTGGAGACGGAGCACAGCCGGTTTCTTGTGGCGTGAGTTCAGCTGACTTGGAATCCTCCAGCAAAGTCTGACTGAACAGATCTGATGACCCTTTGTGGCAACTACACTTTCCACGGATCTTCGAGTATATTTGGAATCTCTCACTGTGGAGACCCCCACTTGCACCATTGCTGCTGACTGCTGTTTCAATGTGCGGCCGCACATATTATTTTTCTGCAATCTCAATCAAAGTTTGCGGGTCAGTGAGAGCGCCCAGAAAGGGGCAAGGGAAGGGCGCTTACATCGTTACAGCCCTACCAACATACCCCTCTCTCTGAATCCTAAACCATTGCCACGGGATACACTCTTTGAAGTGAAGCATTACTCAACCATCTAGCGCTGAGGGATTCGAGCAGGACTGTCTCTCCCTAAACCGTATGAGTTGTGAGTAACTTTGGATACTTTGTATCCGTACATGAAACACAGTGCATGTATTTATATTAATTAGATCTTTTCCACACCAGCAGGCTTGCAGATTCTCCGTGTTACTATTTATTACTGTTTGTTCAAGGGAAGTTTTTTAATTGATTTTAGTGTTTTGTTATGGATGTATTGTTTTCGTCTATTCCTGTTTCTTTATAAATAAATGAATTTTCTAATTAAATTTACATGTTATACCTGTCTACTAAACCAACTCTGAGAAAGGGATTTCTTAATTAGGGGATATTCCGATTTTTGATAAGTTTTGTCGAAACCCTGGAGTTTGGTGTATCATATTGTTTATTAGAAGTTTTTTCGCGTAACTCCTTATGCTCCCCTGTTTGCTGTAGTAATGCTGGGAGGCCCCTTGCAGCTGGTCTTTTTTGAAGGACTGACTAACAAATCATCTTTGTTCTACACTGTGTGTCTGTGTGAACTGCCATCTTGGTACAGGCAGGGTTTGCTCTCTCGTATCAGACTTAGCCCCACTGATGACTGATCTGATCAGTGATGGAGGAATACACAAAATAAACAAGCAACAACAACAGAAGAGAAGCAGATCAGCATAATTATTGAAGCAGAAGCGGAGAGATCTGTATATCTTTCCCTCTAGCATGGAGAACATTGAGCAGCACAATAGTGACATCACCTCAGAGCCTCTGTGAAGGATCCATGTAGGTCAGTGCCAGAGCTTACATAGAGTTATTGGCCTGCTCAACCTCCATCATGTGACAGTTTTCAGGCCTCATGTCTTCTCATGCTTGGGGAGAACTTCCCTTTGCAGCTGAGTGCCTCTTCCTGTAGTGCTGGCTCAGGTTACAAACGTACACACAGACACCATGTATCCATTCCAGAGAAAAGGCAGTCTGCTGCAAAACAGAAGTTCTGCAGAGCATGAGAACAGATACAGATTTAAAAGGAAGAGCAGCAAAGAGAAGGGAAACAACCATGGATTACAGTAAGGCACACATTACAGTATTGTTTTATGTTAAAAAATCTGAGGGTTTAATGTCACTTTAAGGGAAAGGCAGCTGCTATAGATGCCATAAGTCACTCACCACTATTTACTCTGACTGGAATGGCTGCATCCGGTACTGAAAAACAGGTGACCTACTGCACAGAGTTTCAACCCACCCCACCCACCTCTTTGTTTCCTCTTTTTGTTACATAGTTTGTTTTTGGGTTTAGATAACCATGACCAACAGTATGTTGCTCAAACAAAAAGAGTATGAAAAGATTACATGAACATTTGTGTAGAAATCATAAAACAAACCATAACTGTTCCACAGCTTGAATATTTATCTTATTTACAACATACTCCAGGATGCAAGATAGTCCACACTTTAACGAGGGTACTTATTACAAAGTCCAAAACATGTATTCCTTTAAAAAATACTGTATGGCACTTACATCCAGGAATACCTTCTTTATTGTAGCAAAGGTAAAATCACATAAAGTACCAGCCATTACATGTTCAATTTACCAGAGTCATTAGAAACGTGAAGATGTGATGATTGGCATGTTATATTTACTTTGCTACAATAAAGAAGATGTTCCCAGATGGAAGAGTACCTCCTTTGCACTGAAAAAGGCAGCTGGGGTCTGCTGCTACATGTTGCTCTGGACTGAGTCCCTTCTATTACTCTGAAAACTATATAAATCTTTTATAATATACTGTATATATAAAATAGAGTCAGACAGACCTCTATAATGCAAATAATACAAAAGGGCAGATCTCTATCCAGAGCATGAGCAAACAGACTAACTGGTTGATCAAGCACAGGCTGCATGTCCATTAGTCTAATTGGAATTCCGTAATTATTCCCCAAATTTGGAATTCCCCAAATATGGTGCCAACGTGGCTGCCGCTCTTGCTCTTCCTATCTGCTGCATGATGAAGCTGTAGACAACAAAGGAACTGGTGGTAGTGGAGATGTTGTAAAAGGTCCACACTGGCGGGTTACGCTGACCCACTTGGAAGTATCTGGGTCCCTGTGCCTCTAGATAACCTGTGCCTTTGACAGCTGCTCCCTGTCTGTTGATATGTGCCCCCGCCCTTCATCAGCCTTTTCCCTCTTCCAACATGCTGCTGCTCTTCTACTTCTGCCTCTACCTCATAGCTGTTCTGTTCTTTACTCCGTGGTACCCATGTTTGGCCTGCCGCAACTTCATCCACCTCCTCTTCCTCACTGGAGCCCACCTCTCAGAAAGCTTAAGTTGGTAGCATTTCAGTGCCTGTTGCTACTTTCCTGGAACGCAAATATTAAAGAGGCCAAAGGTGTGAAGTGCATGCTGCAAAGCAGTGGTAAAGTCAAATTAAAGACCCACTTCTGGGCTCGCTTCTATTTTCCTGGCCCTTCTAATCTGAAGGAGAGACTGAATGAAGTGATTTCAAGCCTCACCTCTGTGGTTGATCAGAAGAGATGCAGCCTCACCAGAAGAAGAGAGCACAGAACCGGGTCTAAAGGTGATCCGCCACGGAGGTGAGGCTTGAAATTGCTTCATTCAAGCCTCTTCTCTATGGCTCAGCTGGGCCTTTCTGAATGCAGCAAAGGGGAAGTGAGGCTTGAAATAGCCTCATAAAGTGCCACCATTATATGGGCCCTCCTAACTTCAGCCCTGCTGATCGCTATACATAGAAGTATATACATGGGGTAGATGACACTCAGAAAGGGTTTTTATGGGTAAGATCACATACTGGTCAAAGTGGAGCAGATGATTTGGGTTATTCCATAACTGTTTAAACAAGTATAAAGGAAAACATTTTATATTGGCATTGGGGGGGTGGGGCTTTCTAGAAACACTTTAGATCTCATAGTATTTATATAAAAAATAATTTATTGTTCACAAACAATTAAAAACAATTATGTAATCACAATTAAGAGACTTGTTACAAAAATAGCCATGATACAAATGATAACACAATAAGTTACATTGGTGTTAAGTATATTGATGTACGGTTAAGCAGATAGTTTTTCTTAGGATACCTGTTGGAGTGTACAACATTTTCATGTACGAAAGCTGCCGAACAGATATCTTCAAATCTTGATTGCATTGCTCATCAAAGAGACCAACTGTGTGATGTTCATGCCTGGGGCATGGCAGGGGAGATGAGAAAGGTGACATTTCTTCATCGGGACAAGACATCAAGCGTTGCACCCTGTGGTGATGATAAGGGTGTAGGCACATTGGGAAGACATGTTCAAGATATCCGGATTTTGCATATGAATGTGACTGGCCATTGTCTAAAGATCAAAGGACAAAGTGTTGACCTAGGCCAAGGAATGATCTGCAGTACGATGGTGCCCCCTGCTGGAGGACTACAGTGCATGTGGACAAATGTGAAGGACCATGCCGATTGGCCGAAAGACGTTTAAGGGACATGCGGAATTCTGGGTAAAGGGGGTGTCGATGTATGTGTATGAATGGGATAAAAGTCCGTGCGCGGCAATATTGCTCTCTCTTTGAGCCCAGCCAGGATATAGGAACCAGAGGACATGGGATGTCAGGCCCCGGTTTTGTCCCTAGTTTGTCATCTTCAAGGGGACAAAGGAGGCAGACCACGTATCCAGACAAGGCAATTTAGATATTACAATAACTCAACATGTTTTGCCTGAACGAGGCTTCCCCAGGGGGATATTAATTCCTAAAGATAGCTAATCAATATGTAACAAGTCAGTAACTATATCAATAAGTAGTCCTATATTGAACATAGACAACAGAGAAGTACAGGGAAAAATACATATACATAGTATACATGTGTAAAGTATAGAACAGACAAAAAAATAGGTCCTGATAAGATGACAGATATACAGTACATCAAAACTAAAGACAAATAAACAGGGTGTGCACCTACAGCTTACTGAAGACCAGTCTGCGAGAGGCCACCCACATGGATAAAAATAAATGAAATAAATGCAAATAAAAAATCTAAAATAAAAAAGGTTATAAGTAAAAAAGTTGAAAATAAATAAATAAATACAAATTTAAAAAAAATGTAAAACCAACCCTGCTATCTCCACCATCTGATTCGAATGAACACGTGCGCGAATACCATACACATGTATATAAATGGGGGAGGAGTTCTAAAAAAAACAAAACAATAAAATAGATTGGCGCATCAGCAATGTGCCTGGGAACACACACCAGCAGCTGTGCATTGTAGTGCAGCTGCTGGTGTGAATGCATCTTAAATGGCAGACCACGGTATGGACACAGATTGCGTGACTGTTCTGTCTGGACTGTGATTTAGACTTCTGTTTGAAGGAAATTTTACTTACTGGACTTCCTTGTATTTTAATTTACTACCCTTGGTAAATGGATATGTGACTTTTGTTCATTATCTACAAGCGGGCAAGGTGCCCTCCCTGGCAAGGTAGCCTCTACATGTTGAGGGCATGTGGCCTGATATAGTTCAGGAGGGGGGAGGTGCACGCTCACTGCCCCCTTTCTTGGCTAACCAGGCTGCATGCTTAAATAATAGTCTGGTATGGATTTTTGGGGAGATTCTACACCATTTTCTTTTTATGGGATCCCCCCTTTACGTTCATACCAGACCCTCATCAAGGATAAGGATTTTTAGGGGGACACCCTAAAAAAAATCCACCCCTAAACCCCTGTTTTTTTTTACAAACAGAAGGTAATATTTTCTTTCTAAATGTCACTTTGGCTGTAATACATCCTACAGGTACGCCAGTTCCCATGCAGGTTTAAGGCATCCCCAAGCATGTTATTTAAATATAATGTGTATTTTTAATGTTGCCTTTTAAGCCTCATTAAAAGTGTTGCTTCCTGCTAAACAGTATTTTTAAAATTAGCTTATTTGCATTGGTACATGCCCGGCTGCGAAACGAACCCTAACAGATCCTAAAAAGTTCTTATAAGGACTGTTGGGGTAAAGTAAGGAACTGAGAACACAAAAGGGGCACACAAGACAATACACCCCACCACTGCAATTCACAGAAATCAAGCATATTTTGTAAACCGATGTACTTAAGCTCTCTCTATGCAGTTTGTCAGTTCTTACTACCCTCAAAGCGATTGCATATCCTGAAAAAAATTGCCACAAATTTATCTTCAGACGAATTTGAATTTTGCCACTAATCCTAATAAAGTATAAGCACTTGTATACACATAACCTACTACTATAGCAAAGAAGAGCGGCATAGAGCATCCAATTTGTCAGTTGCGTATGAATGGTGGGGTTAATATTTGCATGGTCACCTACTGATGTGTAATTAAATGTTAACTTATTTATGACTGGTGACCATCAGAATGGTTCTTTCACGGGCATGTCTGAGTTCTTTTTGACAAGTATTTTCTAAAGTATTTGTGAACATCTGCTCAGGTGTTGTAGGGCAATTTCCATAAAAGAGGAAGTCACAAGATCCTCTTATTGTTTTCATTCCTGGAACTAGGGCATTGAAACCACACGTCTGCACTTTCATTAAGAATTTTCATGTTTTTTGTAAGCGTTAGATGAAGATTAATATCTAGAAAATGCAGTGCACCCATAGAGTTAACCTGTTATGAGAAATATGGGTAATGCCATTGCTTATCTCCTTTTGAAAATGCTAGTTGACTACTTGCTCTTATGTTGATCTACTGGCTTTAATACTTTATATCAGGGGTGGACTGACCATATGTGCAGTTGGGCACTGCCTGAGGACCCCCGGCTAGGATGGGGCCCAGTGAATTGGCCCATTATTTTACAAATAGTGTAGAGAAACATTTCTGTACCACAAGAATGTTTATGCAGGTGGGGCTTGTGGGTGGGGCTTGTATATGGGTGGAGCACAAGGGGGCCCCATAATCTTGTATTGCCCAGGAGCCCGATGTGTTGTCAGTCTGCCCCTGCTTTATATATCACTGACAGAACAAGCATGCAGATTAGAAAAAAGTACCGTCTGAAGTCCTTATCTGCGTACTTCAATGTCAGTAAGTTATTGTATTGGGATAAAAAGGGTCAACATTTTTCATTTATACATTTGTTCCAGGCAAAAACTCAGTACTGAAGCTAAAGCAACAACATAACAGCCAGATAGCTAACATTCTTAGAGGAGAGGTAAACAATGGCAGACCCCATACTTTTTGCACTTTAATGCCAGTAAATTAGCAAATCAAGTGGTTGGCTGTGGCAGCAGGTTTGGATTTTCGAACAGACATCAAAGACCAGGGCCAAGAATGAACAAGTTACCGGGGGTGGTACAGCCACATATTCATTGTGTTGCTGACCGACTCCATAAACCCAGAATCAGACTGCTAGCAGAATAGGTGACATTTTGCCAAACTTTTTCTTTCAATAATTTTCATTTGTTTTTTGGAACTCAAGTTTAATACAACAACAAAAAGTATTGCATTATTTAATATAGTCATTATTTCAAGTATGATGCTAGTCTGATGTACTCAAAAAACATGACCTGTGTCATTAAAGGTTTGTTTTCCTGGAGATACTCTTTTGAGTAGAACGTCATTTTGCTAAACATTTTTTTAAACTTTTTTAAATCTAGAAGTACTGGAACAAAGAGAACATGCAGTTCTTGCTGCTCAGATTAGGGGCCAGCAATGACACCCCCTAGAAGGCCCACAAAAAGCTGCTGCAGAAGACAGATAGCAAGATCTTGTTGTAACATCAAAAGAAGAAGCTTTTAGAATAACATCAAAAGAAGAAGCTCTTGTGGTAATATCGAAGGAAGAAGCCCTTGTCGCAACATCAAAAGAAGTGGCTCATGTACTATCAAAGAAGAGCTCCCCTTTAACATCAAGAAGATACCTTTGCAAGCTCTACTTTGAGAAAGAGCCATCCAGATCCATCTACTGTTGCAATGAACTGGACTCTGCTAGAACTCTAGGACTTGTTAAGCACTCACAATTGTATTCCTTTTTTTGTTTTTTGCTGTTGTTATCTGTCTCTGTTTTGTAACATCTTTTTCTGTATAGTTTTCTGCACCATTTCTTTTAAAATTTCTTTAAAATTGATAAGCTTATCTCTATGCTCTAAATAAGAATTTAAAGTATTCTTCTCTCCATAAAAAGTGCTACCATAGTGAAAAACCTGTCATATATTGCAGTCTGAAAGGACACTATCAGACATTGTTTAACTGCTTGAAGACCAGGTGTTTAGACCCCCTTCCTGGCCAGGCCATTTTTCAGTATTCAGCGATGCGGTACTGAAATTAATTTTATACCATTTTTTGGGGACACATAGAGATTTCTTTTGGTGGTATTTAATCACCACTATGGGTTTTACTAATTATATAATTATAATAATATAAAAATTACTGAAAATTTTGAAAAAAAATAAGTTATTTTTTACATTATGTTAGGAAACATTTATTATTACCCAGTTTTTAGGTAAAATATAAAAGTCGGGGTCACATCCGATAAATAGACACCAAACATGTCAAGCTTTAAAATTGTGCGCACCCGCGAAATCGCAGAAAACTACCATATCAAAGATTGGCCATAGGCGACACTTTAAAAGCTTTTACCGCTCATCAGTTTAGTGTTATCAGTGATTGATGGCCCTAGAATTATTGCTCTCACTCCGACATTCGCGGCAATATGTAACATGTGCGGCGTAATGGGCGCAATCGTCTTTTTTGCACGTATGCGCCCCCGACGCATGTTTTTATTCTTTTTTTATGTGTAACTTTACATTTTGGGGGGAACTTTAATTTTTTTTTCCTATTTTTTTTCCCACTAAACTTTATTGCTAGCACATACAGGGGCTAGAAAAAAACAACCTATGTGATAGCAAAATATCTGACAGGTTCTCTTTATGGAGACATCAGGGGTCTCCAAGACCCCTAATGTCACCTAGGACCCCCCAAAGAAGCTGATGAAGCACAGATCTGCTAATCGGGCGTGTCTGAGCGGACATCTAAACACGCCCGCTCAGATCAAGAGAGCTCCCAGCCGGCCGTTTTTTTAACTACTGTTGTACCTATTTCGCACTTTGCCTATACCCATCCCACGGAGTGCTTTAGCCTCTTTTCAAAGTAAGGTTATGTTTTTTCTTTGGGTAACAAAACGACCTAGAATTCCCAGATCTACTATGTTTATCCACAAACTGGATGAGTCTGGGTCTGGTAGGAATATTAGGAGAATGCCAATTCAAAAGCAAAGAAAAAAAACAACTTTATCCATTACTCTCCCTGC
The DNA here is from genome assembly GCF_000935625.1 of Nanorana parkeri. Classification (NCBI taxonomy): domain Eukaryota; kingdom Metazoa; phylum Chordata; class Amphibia; order Anura; family Dicroglossidae; genus Nanorana; species Nanorana parkeri. Next base: position 223,055 of record NW_017307360.1, read on the forward strand.
CCTGGATTACAAACCGCGACCTTAACAATGGCAAACCTGTCCTCTACCCACTACACTACTGCCTCTGTACTTTTAACCATAGAAGCATTTGATATGTATACATGCAATATGTAGCATTTGACAGCTGAGATTGTCAAATGGGCGGAGCGAGCGGTGACGTCATGGCTCGCTCCGCCCATCTGTTGACATTCTGACTGAATGTCATTTTTGCGACTAGTTTTTGTCGTGTTCGGGTGGTCGTCTGCGGCGGGACTTTTTTTATTTCGGCGGGTCGGCGGGGGTCCTGTATCCTGAATGACTCTGGATTACATCGATGGAGCCATTTTTTTTATTAAAGGAATAGTCAAAAATTGACTGTTTGTTTTTTTTTTCAATTAAAGGATTTTGTCAAAAGTCTGGACTTTTTACTAACTATTTGATTTAACCCTTTAGTGAATGGGTAGGGGTACAAGTACCCCTTACTCATTCACATGGGGGAGCGGCATCTGGGTGCCCCTTATTTAAAGGGGTACCCCGATGCAAATAAGCCCCCTTGCCCGCAGATCCCCACAACCACAGGGTCAGGGTTGTGGGGAAATATTGCTTTTTGATATCTCTTTGATTTGAAAGAGCAATCTGCATGTGTGGGGTGGGATCCCACTGGGAAAGTCCAATAAATGTGCTGGAGGTGAGGTCTCACTTGGGAAACATCAATGTTTGTGCTGGAGGTGGGATCTCATTGGGGAATTACCAAGCTGTCTACTAATGTGGAATCTTACTAGGAAAAATGAATCTATGTGTCAGAGGTAGGATCTAGCTGGGAAAGCTGGGAAAAGATCAATGTGTGTGATGGAGGTGGAATGAAAGTTCAAAACAGGAGGCAAGATACCCCAATAATAATGTGAGACTGAAATATATGCACTATACTATATAGGATGGTAAAGGATGGTTAGGATAAAGAATAACATTTGTTTGTATTATTATAATTGTAATTTGGTCAATATTAAATATTTCATATAAAAGAGAATCTGCCCAAAAACTGTAGGCAGTGAGCAAAGGACTAGCCACCAGTATTAACTGTGGTCTCCCTGCTGATCCTAGATACAGCCTAGACACTGCTCCTGCCAGTAGCACACGAGTGACAACGATTACTTACTCTGCAGTCTCTGTGGTGAAGCAACATTGTCAGAAAGTGTTAGGACTAAAGAACACCTCCTAGTACTCTCATCTCCATAACATCGGGGGGATGTGTTCTGTAGTTCCAACACAATTCCCAATAAGATTGTTTTTGAGATAACAACATTTCCCTAGGACATATAATCAAGACAACACTATCCCCTTAGCAAAGAAATCCCACATTAGGAGCTGTCAGCTCCTAATGTTAACTAATTAAAACACCCTATTTACATCCAACACGGAATCTCAGATGGACTCTCACTCTGTGGCCACATATGAAGTGAGTAACCCTGCTGTGTGTTGATACAATTGTATCTGCTATTTCCATATAGCACATCTACTTATACCAGTGACTGCCTGTTAGTTTGGTGGTTAATAACCCCGACTGTCCTGTCCAATACTTGGGCTATTCAAGGGAAGCCTTTTAAAGATTTTAAATGTTGTGTATTAGGTGATTTATGATTTGTACTACTTCTATGTTAATTAAAAATACTATTTTTGATACATTATATACTGATTGAGTTACTTGTTCAGCTGACAGCTCCTAATGTGGGATTTCTTTGCTAAGGGGATAGTGTTGCCTTGATTATGTTTTCAAACCCAGGAGCTGAATTCATATAGTTTATACACTTGTTACTTATTGCGAAACTTCTTCTCCCCTGTTCGTTTATATTTCCCTAGGACACTCCAACTACTAAGTGCAAAACAATTAAACTGTTTCAGTGCTTCAGCTTAAAACTTTGTTTTGTTTTTTTATGTTGCATACAACCTCTCTTTTCAACTCAAAATGTTAACTTAGCTTAGTTAGTTGTTTGTGATTACTAGCTGGAGTGTACAAGTTGAATAAGAAGTATATATAATATATTCAGTTTGGCTTATACTCACGCTGTCTCAACTGTGATTATTTGTAGATATTATTTTAAGATATTCTGAGGGTCTCCTGATGAAGCAGGCTAAAAGGTGTCCTGTGAAACGTGTGGAGTCGTCCTCAGTCCAAGAGTAGTGCCAACATTTATTGTAAACTGATCTTTGACTGTACCTATGTTATGTGTAATAGTGATGGATGTATTCAAATGATGGAGTTCAAATGTTATTGTGATATAGCTGGTCCAGTGTGAGCTCTTAGAGACCGTTTTTAATCATAATGCAATAAAAATATAACAAATGTTAATAATGTTTTGTGGTACCATTAAAGTCTAACATACTGGGGCTTTTTGAAATTCTATACAAACATTACAGCCGTGGTTCCTGAACCCACCAATGAGTCATCTACTATAGAAAGTGGAAGTAAAATAGACTCAAGAATTGGTTCAGTGACAATAATTGTAACCCCGAGAATTAGTGTCAGTGGATGCAATAATTCCCCCCAGCATTGGTGTCATTACACAATAATAGCCCGCAGCACTGGTATTAGTGGACACAAAAATATCCTCCAACATTGGTGTCAGTTGACATAATAATAACCTGCAGCATTGGTGCCATTACACAATAATAGCCCCCAGCACTGGTATTAGTGGACACAAAAATATCCTCCAACATTGGTTTCAGTTGACGTAATAATAACCTGCAGCATTGGTGTCAGTAGCCACTAACGAACCCTATTGGTGTTAGTGGACATAATAATAACCCCCGCCACTGATGTCAGTGGACACAAAAATAACCTCCAGCATTGGTGTTAGTTGACATTGTAATAACAACCCGTAGCATTGGTGTCAGTGGCCAGAAATGACCCCCATTGGTGTCAGTGAACACAATAATAATCCTTAATATTGGTGTCTGTGACCACAATAATAACTCCCAGTATTGAAACACACAAAGAGCTTTTTAGCACATGGCACCACACTGCCGCTCTGCTGACCTCCAGTGTCCAACAAGTGGTGTAGTCAGTCTAGCATATGGCAGGAGGCATGTCGAAAGCCAGAGGGCAGCGTGACCTAGCAGTTGAGCTATACATTCATGCTTAGCAGTGCACCACACATCAGGGCTGCCTGAAAAATATCAGCATGCTTTGTTTATGAGTTGTTTTGTAGTATGATTTTATTAAAATGATCTAGACTTTCTAAATCCACAGCTACTTGATGGTCTGCAGCAATGGCCAGATGAGTAGCCCGGTCTATATGAAAAAACAGGCCCATGAAGAAATGCTATAATGTCTACAGTTTGTCCTCCTTTATTATTAATATTAAGGATTTTCACTCACTTGTTACTGATGAAGTAGATTGTGCCAGGCCCAGCCAGGAAGTGTGGGTGCAGGTGCAGAAGAATGTGTACAGCAGTGTTCATGAGGAATAGTTAATATTTACCATCTGCAGCCAGCAAGTGGAGCTCTACACAAGTCTCAGCAGCCGCTGTGTTAAACAGAGATGTGAATGAGTCAGAAGAGATGATGCACTCCTTCCCCTCTGCACCATAAGGTGTAGTTTCACTGTTGCAGTTCAATTTTAGAACCCCCCACTATATGTTTGTTTGTTTTCACAAATCATATCTAAAATATTTTTTTAAATGTATGTCTTACCTTTCTAGTTGTTTCTAGTGATGGGCAAACTTGCTTGCGTTCGATTTTGCTGGACGAACATTCTGAGTTCTCCAGTTGCAAACTTGAATGTGAACTCCATGGAAGTCAATGGGAGGTCGAATCTTGGATATCAATTCTTTCCATTCTCTAGACTTATAGGCAAGGGATTAAAAAAGTGCATGGGGGACTGGGCAGTACCTTGGGGACATGTATCAAAGCAAATAATGTGTCACATGGTCAGCAGTTTTTTTTTCTTTTGTCGGTCAGCGGGCATCCTTTACTGTGATTGACAAGGATCTACATTGCTGGACGACGTGATTGAACAGTGGGTTACATCAATGGACACTTTTTTGGGGGGGAAAAGGAATTGTCAAAAACCTTTGTTTTCAAATAACAGACTTTTATTTACGGTGTGGTGTGTTTATTTACAATTTGACTCATTAGTAAGAGTAGACCCCTGCAACCACCAGGTCAGGGTTGTGGGGAAGAGGTCCTTGTTCTCATCAGCATGGGGACAAGGTGCTTTTTGGGGGGGGTCCCCTATGTAATAGATTTTGAGGGGGACACCACATCAATTTTTTGTAGGGCTCCCCCTTAAAATCCATACTATTTAGGGGAGACCCCATGTAAAAAAATGTTTTGCTTGCGGTGACCCCTAAAATCAATATGAGATGCGAAGGGCCTGCTATGGGATTAGAGGGATCTTTTTTGTTTACATTCAGCTGTCATTCGGAATCCCCTCCTGACAGCTGAATGAGTTATAAAGGATGACTCATAGGCTGTTAGGATGCCAGAGGATATGCTAACTTCCTAACAACCAGCCTAAGGGGAACTTGTAACATTTATTAGCAGTAGAAATACTGCTGCGAAATGTTTCACTTCCCTTCAAGATGTTGGGCTCATTCTTGGCACCTGAACACACTTGCCCATAAGTTCTCCCTTTGGGTGAACAGTGAACATGCAAAGTTCACCGCAAATCCAACTCAGCAGCGAACCTGAACTTCATCCCTAGTTGTTTCTTCGGAGAAGGATTATACACATGACTGCCAAGATATTCTGAACAATTTCAGCTGGACAGCTGGGGACATTCCCCTCAATAACATACAATGCAGAAACCAAGCCTTGAGATGTTTAACCCTTTGTTAGGACAGACAGTGTTAAAATACAGTTTACAACTGATAACGAGATCTGCCAGCACAGTATAGACAGGGTTAAAGTGATTTTAGTTTTTACATTCCAGCACAGGAGGTCCACACCTATTTAAGAAAGGGACCCATTTTTAAAAAAGGTCCCTTTTCAACTGTGCTTGGCAGGTCCCAAGCCACTGTTTGTGGGTGTAACCTTTACCTAGAAGGCAGCAAAAGTATAGCTTTTAGTATTACATTAATTATAGTGAACATCAACTTCGCAGCCCCCTCCTTAGCATTACATAATAGCTAGGTAGGAGTTTGAAGCAAGAAAAAAAAAACACTTAAAATGTAAGCACAAATTTTTAAGGTATGCTATATGAATGAGAACATATAACACATACAAAATAGGTGTTATTCCAATTTGGCTTCAAAAGTGGAAATACATTTTAACTAATGGTATACCACAGTCTGCCAAAAAAACATAAAAGCAGTAGTTATTGCTTCCCTTGTGTGAAAGCTTTCACCAAGCTTTAACACCAGGATAAGGATCTCTCGTTTCAGCCGTCTGACAGATATTTAAGTTTAATTGAAAATAAAATTCTGTAATCACACTTTTCTAAAAATAAGAATCCTTATCCTGGTTTGTTAACCACTTCAAGACCAGGTGTTTACACCCCCTTCCTGGCTAAATGTATATTCTTTTTCATGTGTTACTTAAATTTTTGGGGGGGGGACTTTAATTTTTTTTTTCCTTTTTTTTTTTCCACTAAACTTTATTGCTATCACCAGTTATTTTTTATTAACCCTTGCAGTGGGGCGTCCCCCTCACTGCAAGGGTTAAGTGCTTGTTTGTGTTTAGGAATTAAAATTATACTCACCCGAAACCAGCTGTCACAGCACTCCCTTCAGCCTGTCTCCCCCTCCCCACAGCATTGGAATCTTCCTCAGTGCCCTCACGTCTATACCTAGTGTATAAACGTTGATGATTTATGCGACCTTAAACTGCTGCAGAGGAGGGGGAGAGATATTGGAAGGACCAGTCTAAGAAGAAGCCGGCTTAGAGCTGGCCATACACTAGATTTTCATATGAGCGTTCATCCGAAAAAAATTTGGAATGAATGAAGTTTCCTGAATGAAAACCACATTCACTGTTTGAATTTTGTTTGTTTGAGAAAAATATTCCATTCCACTCCTTCAATTTTTTTTGTCCGATTGAAAACGATCATCAATTTGACCCCATTTTTTAAAGGATGAACGAAGGTTCTAGAAACAGTTTTGTTTTCTAATGAAATTCTACTGGTGTATGGATTTGTGAACTGTGCCTAATGTCACATATGCACTTTGTTATAGATAGATGTTTGTATATAAAGATTTGATACAAGTAATAAAAACATCAGTTTATTAACTTTTTCTTTTAAAAAACAAATAAAACAAAACAAATAAGATTAAGCACACATCACTATGATTTCCCTTTAAATCTAGAGGCTGGTGATAGTAGACCTGATATGACTTATATGACTCATTATATGCCACATGTAAACTACAACACTAATTTAGTAGTAAATGATGCTCTGCAGGAGAATTGGAGGGAAGTTATACACTCTTCTTACTAATTTCAAAAATAAAAGTTCTAGTGCATTAGTCAAGCAGAAAAAAAATGCTCGGGGCTCAGGAAACATTATTATTATTTTTGTTGTTGTAATTAAATAGGTCTGATGTGTAATGGTTTGAGTCCACAGGAATCCACAATAGTGGATTAGATCCTTATGCTTTTCTTACGTCCTTCTGTCCTTGCTATAAGTGTGCCATTCAGCATCTTAGAACATGGCAGTCTCACACTCGTCATAGTACAGCACAGGATCTACTGATTGGCTCTGATTTCAGTATACTTTAGCTTCAGGTCCCATTTACACCTAGTGCACATAAACGCATGTGACTTTGAGCATGTCACATTTGTGGTCCCGCTGTTGTTAATAGCACCCCAAATGTGGCAATCATGATATGTGTCTTGCATGTGCATAATACAAAACACAAAAAGATTTTGTATTGTTGTAAGCCTTCCCATGTGCGCCCTGCTATAAAGGCTGGTTATAGATTCATGCGGTTGCCATCTTTTTCTAGTTTGCATGTGCATAAAACCCACAATAAACGAGCAAAATGCACGGTCAAAAATGTTCAAGGTTTACAGCTGTGCGGGCTTCTTTGCTGCGTGTAAGGTGGCCTATTGAACTCAATGAGGTGTGGACGTGTGACAAATGCAAAAATTTGCAAAAACACTGCACACATTCAGTTTTTCTTTTCGTGATCAACATGTTGTTGACAATTGTGTTTTCTATGTGTCTCGTTCACACCACAACTGATCAGAGAGGTGTGAAAAAATGCAAACACAATGAACACATGTAAAATGCACATAAATGAAAGGCAACTGAAAGGACAATTAAACCAGAAAAGTGATTACACTTGAAATAGGGAAAAACACATAAAAAAATGCACAGCAACAGATGTCAATGTGCATAAAAATGCCCTGAGACTTGCATAAAATCGCATGCACAATGCACATCAAATCATCTGCCTTTTTTTAATTAAGGTTTATGCTCGTTATGGCGTGAACAAGGAAAAAGGGTCTACTTTGCATACCATTTATTTATTATTGGCATTTATATAGTATCAACATTCACTCTCTGCAAGAAACTTTCTATCTAAGGTCGCTATCTCACATGAATACATACACAGGATGATTTAAGGTCCCCACACACCTTACGATAATTGTACGATAATCGCGGGAAATCCCGCAATCGTACGATTATCGTAAGGTGTGTGGAAGCCTTGAACTTTGAACTTACGGACATGTTCGAAAACCCGCCGATCATCGCCGTTCGTCGATCATCGCAAGTACGATCTGCCTATGCAAGATAGGGAGATCGTACGTTTTTTTAAGTACCTTACAACCATCGCAAGACAAAAGGTGTGTGCCCAGCCTTAGGCTGCCTTGGGCTTGCGGCAGCCTTAGGCTTGCGGCAGCCTTAGGCTTAGGCTTGCGGCAGCCTTAGGCTTGCAATGGTTGTAAGGTACTTAAAAAAACGTACAATCTGCCTATCTTGCAGAGGGGCGGGCTTCCGATGACCGCAATGCCGAACGGGCAGTGTGCGCTTGCGCACACCGGCCCGTACGGCTGTTATCGTACGGACATGCCACAAACCCGGCTCGGCGGGGTTTCGAACATGTCTGTAAGTTTAAAGTCGTGCGACCTTACAGTAGTAGAGGTCGCACGGCTTCCACACACCTTACGGTAATCATACGATCGCGGTATTTCCCGCGATTATCGTACGATTATCGGAAGGTGTGTGGGGACCTTTAGAAAGGAGCCGATTAACCTTCCAGCATCTCTTCAGGGTGTGGGAGGAAACCCACACAGGTGTAACATGCAACTAGTTTCCTGAATGGGGTATGAACTGGGGACCCCCAGTGTCACAAGGCAGAAGTGCTAACCACTAAGCCACTGTTCTGCCCTGTAACATAATCTTTTTGATCCGATGGTGGATCATAACAATGTGATTTACTGGTGGGCCTTCTGTAACACATTTCTGCACCACTATATGTAACATTATTATTTTACCGTGCATTACTGCATGTAGGGCACACACATTTATTTTGACTGACACCCTAACACACTAAATCAGCACACTCTTGACACACCTGTATTGCACAACATGCAAGGGAATGCATTACCATGTGTCATAGTGCACCCACCCACTGCTGCTTTCAATCAGAAGAGGAGGACCTGAAGGAGAACTTACTCTGCTAGATAGAGCAGACTAAACCTTTCCGGCATAAAATGTTTCTCTTGCGAGTATCAAGGAGACTCCCGAAACGTCCCAGAGAGTTAAGATTTCTGCACAAGGGTGGCTCCATAGGACCCTGCAAGGGAAAGGAACCACCCTAAAACAGGATATCAGGACCAGTGCTCAGGGAACCAGTTGATTCTGCAGGAAACTAAAACTCTTAAACATCAAGAAGCAGCATCCATTGTAAGGGATTTAATTGGCATTTGAAATAGCTTAAACACCTTTTGACTTTAAAGTGATATTAAACTATTGTTTTTTGGTTTTCTAATCAGCACTGTAGATCCACACTTACTTAATGTGTTTTGTTGTTTTTTTTTAAACTGCCCCATTAATTTATAATTTGGAGTTTTCATACTGCAGCCCCTCCCCTCCTGTTTATGGGTGTCTCATTTGCCTAGCAGTAACAGCAATGAAGATCACCAGCACTCGCAGGATGAGAATAATTCCAGAAGTTCTATTTATTGTAGAACAATGTCACATGTGTAACATAGCCAAGGGGTATACCCCTGGATATCTTTGGTACCCCATATCCCACACATAATTACACCACTAGGTCCTTTTTCTCATGTGGTACATGTGTTTGTAAATACCTTACTTTGTCTTGCTGGTGGCCTCCCCTCCCCTTATTTTGGGGTCTCCCGTCCTCTTTTTCTTTTTGATGTCTCGGTTACCAGGTTCCTGCTATGAGGAAGCTGCTTGGTTGCCAAGCAATGGGGAGACGCTTTCCCCCTAACTAGTGTGCGCGCACAGGCGCCCCCTTGGATCCCTGTGCGGGGACTGTATATTGTTTACGCTGCACTCCAGCCATGCTGCCTAGTTCCAATGACAAAGCTTGACGGTGCTCCACCCATTCTTTTACCCGCTTGTCAATACACTGACAGCTTATTTTCCCGCCATATACTTTTCTACTGTTTGATTCTGCTGCTACTGCTGGAATGGTTCTCCTTCCCTTGATAATCTGGTGAGTCATCCATCCATCATATCAGGTTACATGTGGCACCATAACTGAACTGTATTTATTGCTATGGGTTATTTCTTATGCTTTTACCTATTTGCACCCGGAATCTTTGTTAATAGCTGTTATCAGTGGCTTGTTAGCTGATGACAGCTATTAATTGAAAGGGGAGCTTATAGCAGAACGGTAAATGTAACCGATGTATGGCATACTGATGTGGCCAGCTGGAAACAGTTATTAGGAAAGTTGTATTTTTGAGGATTAATTTAATTATTGAACAACTACAGTGCTCTCAGTCAATCCAAAATGTAAATAAACCTCAAACCTGAATATTGAAGAAAGTAAAAGGGAGGTTTTGGCTTTCTTAGGAGAATATCTCTGTGCACAATTATTGGGCAACTAATAGTGTGCACAATTATTATGCAACTAAATGGAAAACGAAAATTTTCAAAGCATAATTTTTAATAGAAACTTTAATGTACTGCACGTGTGTACGTGCATATACGCGTATAGGTGCGCGCGCGTGTAAAATACGTACAACACATCTCAGTTCCATTTTGGTTTTGCGCATCTTTACGCAGTGTAAAAATAAAGCTAATGTAACAAAAGTATTCACACTGACCGCCAATATAATGAAAGTGTTCACAGTGACCGTGAATATAACGAAAGTATATAAACTGACCGCCAATATAACGAAAGTATACACACTGACCGCCAATATAACGGATTATACACAATATTCACAATGACCATTGATATAACGAAAGTATTCACACTGAATGGCAATATAACAAAAGTATTCACAATGACCGCCAATATAACAAAGGTACATAACAAAGGGGTAATAGACACGGACTTAGACACTATAACATTACAGGAGGACCTGGATAAAATAGGGGAGTGGGCATTAATGTGGCAGATGAGGTTTAATGTCGATAAATGCAAAGTAATGCACTTTGGAATTAAAAATAAACAAATGGGTTATACAATTATGGGTATGCCGCTGGGGAAGTCAGAAATGGAGAAGGATTTGGGGGTCATTGTAGACCACAAACTGAAAGGTAGTTTGCAGTGCCAGGCTGCTGTAAACAAAGCTAGCAGGGTCTTGTCCTGTATTAAAAAGGGGATGTATTGCAGAGACAAGTCTATAATTTTGCCACTTTATAGATCATTGGTTCGACCTCATCTGGAGTACGCGGTCCAGTTCTGGTCACCAGTACTAAGAAAAGATGTCCTTGAGTTGGAAAAAGTCCAGCGAAGGGCAACCAAACTAATTAGGGGTATGGAGGACCAGAGCTACGAGACGAGGCTACTAAATTTAAACATGTTCACATTAGAGGTGAGGAGATTAAGGGGGGATATGATTTCCATGTACAAAATGTTTAATGGTGGTAGCAACATTAGCGATAAACTGTTTAAAATTAACTCCGTTACAAAAACTAGAGGCCATCACCTAAAATTGGTGGAAAAAAAATTCCAGCACAAGGGGCGAAAGGGGTTCTTCACAGTAAGATCAGTTAGGGTCTGGAACTCACTGCCACAGGCGGTGATTTCAGCAAATAATGTGGAATTGTTCAAGAAACTTTTGGACGATTTCTTAAGGGACCGTAATATAGTAGTAATAGTAATAGTATAGAATGAGATCCTAATAGGTTGGACTTGATGGACTAATGTCTTTATTCAACCTCAAATACTATGTAACTATGTACATAAACTGACCGCCAATATAACACAGGTATACACTGAGTGGCCAGATTATTATGACCACCCCATCAGTACTTTGCCTGGCCACGAGATGACTCCACTAAATGACTTTGTTGGGCCTCCTCGTAACTCCACGAGATGTTGAAAGGTGATGCGAGGAATCTGACACTGCACTGTTGCCCTTCTGTTGTCTTGTACCAGTCTTGCCACTCTCCGTTCTGCCCTAACATTGACCAGTTGCTGACGGCCACAATTTGCACGTTCAGACCCAGATTTTCGGCTGACAGTCCAGTCTTTAAACACTTTAACAACGGCTGCTCTTGAACATGTAACAAATTCTGCTGTTTTGCTGATATTCGCTCCATGGCTTGAGCGCCAACAATCATCCCACGTTCAAAGGCTGTTAAATCGCGTTGTTTACCCATATCTTCAGAAAAAAATCACTTCTACTATCGTGGTAAACAACCTGCGTCCCTATTTATAATGGTCTGGCCCTCTAGCAACTTCAGCGCCTAATTATAGCTAATTTGCCTACAAACGTCAGGTGGTCATAATAATCTGGCCACTCAGTGTATACCATACACATACTTAAACATACCTTTTTCTTGCAGTCTTTAGGCTGGTGGGCGGTACTTCCTTCAGTACATGGAGTGCCATGCAGTCCAAGAATACTGTGAGCCCCGGGGGGAGGGCGGTGATTTGCATATCAATTAGTTGCGTTATTTACAAATGAATGGGCTGTTGTCTATTGTTATGCAAATACCGCTGCCAATTCATATGTTAATGTGCCGACTGGTGACAGCTACAGGGACAGTGCAGGCTTCCTGCAGGCTCTGGACAGAGCACACAGCAGAGGGAACAGGGGGCAGGGCAGACAATAGAAAACTGAAGCTCAGAGCCCCATCCATGCCGCTGCTCCTGGGAATGGGAGGCGCTGTTTTTCTGCCCTCCCCCACCCGCGCCCTCAAGTGGCTGCTTGTGCTGCCTGTATGGTAGTGCCGGCACTGCACCTGATATGCTTAAATCCAATAAGCCTTCAAGTTTATACAGCTTGGAGTTGGACAATATGCATAAAAATGGTGATTTGGTCAAAGTACTCGCTTGCCTAATAATTGTGCGCACAGTGTAATTTTCCTGCTTGTGGCGCCTCCTGCCACTGGTGTATTTTGGTTTTGTGCTGCCCTAGGCAAGACTAAACCCGAGCACCCCCCCATCCCTAATCTAAACTAGTCCCACCCCCTTCCTGTTTAAGACATTTTGCATAACCTGTCAGTCGCGGGATTCAGCGCACACGGTTTACCTAGATTCTGACAGGTTTCGCTATCAACGTAGCGTGACGCTCTAGTTCTACCTTTGCAATAGCCACCTTCTCCATTGATGAGCTCCCTAGTTTGATGGGCTCCCTAGTTCTGCAGCTACAATAACCATTCTCTCCTGCCCTGCCATGCTGTGCTAGTCTATAGTTCTGCAGCTGCAACACCGATCTTCTGCCTTAATATGCTGGGCCCTCCAATTCTGCAGTTACCAATCTTCTGCCTTGGCTGCTGGGCTCTGTAGATTACTCCGCTTCCCCAAACTCATCACCATGGAGGTGCAGATGAAAAGAAGACCATCTGAATCTCAGCCCTGGGGACCTGCTGAAGCTCCTCTTCTGCCTGAAGTCAGAGATTTGGGTGCCGTTTTCCCAGGGAGGTCCGGATGAAAGTCACACACACCAATACATTGCACAGCATCCTCAGCATCATTTAGTACATTCTGTGAGTGCAGGGCATCATGGACGTGACCCTTGAGGGGGTATCACCATGACATCCAGTAAGGATATAATGGTAACAACAGTTTTTTAAGTACATGACCAATGACAAATTTTGGGCAAAAATCCAGAATAATTACATCAACATGGAAGAAACATAAAACTATTTTCAGTTTTAATTGTTTTTATATGTTTCTTCCATGTAATTATTCTGGATTTTTGTAATAAAATGTGATATGTCATTGGATATGTATTTGAAAGCACTATTGTTACCATTATATTCATATCTCTAGCGATGATTGTGATGTTCTAACAAGTATAAGGTTTTTATACCTTTGTTTGTCCCCACTGGGGAGATTTTCCTACACTTCCTGTCTCCAGAAACAAACAAAGCAGCTTTGGTTGATGTTCTACCTTAATGCTGAACTCTAACTCCAAACAATATATTGTCTAATAGAAAGGGTCATGTGTATTGTTACTTGCATCTTGGTGTCATTTGTGAATTTCTACCAGGTCAGCGCATTAATTAATTTCCCTTTTGAAATAGAAGAAGACATTGAGGACACAGAGTCCTCAGTCTCTTTTTCTGCAGCCTCAGCACTGACTGAATGAAGGGAAAGCTCTCTGTACAGAGCCTTCTCATTCATTCACAAACTGGAGATAGTAAATATATAAATTTATCAACAAGTTATGAATGGATAGAAGCCTCTGTACTGAGCTGCTTCTACCCATTCAGAAACTCATGCATGAACAGCAAGTGAGGTAAAGCAATGCTGCTTTAAAGCATAAGTGCATTTGAAAACAAGGTGCAATTATCCATTTTGCTTCCCACCCTGACCTAATAGATTCCACCCTCCTCTCCGCAGATCCATACTAACTGAGATTCGGCGGGCACCGTTCCGCTATTGTTTACATCCAGTGTCAATGTTCCCTCTGCTGGCCCCACATCACAGCTCCATAGAATTCTATGGAGCTGTCTTCCAGCCAGAAGACAGACATGGCCAGGAGAATGAGACATGCAAAGGTGGATCTCAACAAACAACGGAGCAGCAGCTCGCTGATCTTGGTAAGAATAGATCTGCATAGGGCAAGGGTGGGATTGTTGAGCTCAGGGGGCAAAAAGAATAATTGCTTTTTGTCTAAAAGTCCTCCTAAAGTAGGGTTGCCACCCGTACGGTTTTCACCCGGACAGTACGGGTTTCGGATCCTATGTACGGGTGGGAGGCGGGCTCCCACCCGTACACAGGATTCAAAAGTCTACGCCTTCATATGTTCTATATAGAACATCATCCTCCAGGCAGCATACTTACACAGGATACTTTACTTTCTGCTCCTATGCAGCCTGTAACTGAGCTGTGGCATATTTAACCCTTATCTCAGTTTCTCTGCCAATGATTTACCTGTGTATTAGCTGCCTAGACACTTAAATATAAGGTCAAACATTAAATTGACCAGATCAAAGATGTGATTGTTCAAAGTTTGCATCAAGCAGTGTGCTCACACGTGGCCTCTGAAATATAGCCAAAAAGGGCCACATGTCCTAATGTTATTTATAGAGGTTATTATTGCATGGAGGAACTTCGGTAGCGGCAAGATTTGGAAGAAACAGACGTCCCAGTTAAGCTGTGGGGTTTTATTGGTAAAGCAGATTGAGTTATTTGGATGATTGTATAATTAGGGCCCATCTGTTTTTTCATCTTGCTCAGGTCTCCAAAGACATAGTCTCGGTTTCATTTGTGTGCTATAGATATGAGTCGGCAGCGGCAAGAGCAGTGAGATGCTTTGATTTCCTTTCTGCAATTCAAAGATGTAGCTGTGATTATTGTGGTCATATATTTTACACATAATTTGTCAACCTTTGCAGATGTTCAATATGCCTCATGTGTTAGGTACTGAGAAGGGAGCAGAGGGGCTCAGTTATGTTTGCAGAGATTAGGAGGAGTTCAAGCTTGCTGCAAGGGGCAGGCTCTGATAAAATAAATTTTATTCGCAAAATGTCACACTCTTCAGGCTATAGCAGTTATGTACTTCACCAAGTGAATGATATTGTGTATTTATTAAACAGTGAATCTGAAAATCACCAAACATTCACTGCAGACGGATCTTACAGGTGCATGTGTTTCAGATGGCACTAGTCTATTCACTGCCAGTAAATGTTTTATGAAAGTCTTATTCACTGCTTTATAAATATGCCCCAATAGCTATAAACAAGAATCTACTATAATATATATTTCAGTGGTTGGGATGAGTGCAGTAAAATTGTGAATGATGGACTTTACATTAACAGGTTTTTTTTTTTCGGGG
>NW_017307360.1:238576-249453 GCF_000935625.1 Nanorana parkeri
GGGGGGGCTTCTTTGTTGTGTATTTTAAATTTTGTGTGTACTGTCACATTCAATATTTATTTATAATTTTGAATAATTGCTTTTTTTCTCTTTCTGTGAAAGAGGCAAAATAATAAGGCTAATGATGGATTGGGATGGCTGGTGTTATTGCACAAGAACAGGTCCAGAAGCCATTTGAAGTGTATATAGACCTCAACAATGTAATATGTGCAGCTTACTAGTTGTGTAGATGTGGTGACTGCATTCGTTTTCTTTTTCCAGGCTGACTCTCCTTTATTTTCGCTTGATGATTCTGCCTGTAACACATTTCCTATCCTAGGGGGGCAATTCTCACTCACATATTGTATCTATAGAGGGGCAGCATTGTCCCTCAAGGCTGGTTTCTTGATTAGGGCTACAAACACCTCCTCTCCTCATTTCCATTATATTGAGGGGAGGGGGTTTGTAGTTCACAGAAGATAGCTGGGAAAGCTGATAATATTCTTTCATTTAATTTCACTACAAATTCCAGTACACAGGACGTTTCAAGGAATCAAGAATTTTGTCAGGATGAACAGGTATTTTTTCTATACGTGCAATAAATGTACTTAACCTGCAAACAGGAAATCAATGCAGCTACCGCATATAACTTTTTCCATGTTGGGGATCAGTTTTTTTCATTCTGCCCACACATACTAAAATAAATATTTTGTACATAAAAATGCAATTTAAAACCCCAACATGATATATTTTCTGAAAGCAGAAATCCTGTAAAAAAAATTATGGTAGTTGCAATTTTTTGTCACCCGATATTTGTGCTACTGTTAATCAAATCTACATTTTTGGTATACCAGAAATGTCAAGTGTCGTAATGGTGTGCGCCTGCGAAGCGCCAGAAATACCCCAAATTGTCCCTTTGGATTGCTCCATCAGTTTATAGTTACCCGTGAATGTTGGCATCAGAGTGTTTGGATGTAAAGCTTATGCATATATTCCAAAGGAGAAGTGATCCAAATTGGAGAACACATCCATTGAAGGTATTCTGAGGGGCTATAGTGAACAAAGTAAGGAATTTAAAATCCTCCACCCAAAGACTGACAAAGTGACAATAAGTCGCAGCGTTTACTTTGGTGAGAACCCATCACCAGGAACAATGATCCCAGGAAGTTGTGAAGTGAATTCTCCCAGTGAACCAGCAAAGCAAGTTTAGCAAAGTGAAGCCGCACAGGAATCAGAACAAGAGGTGGAACTCACAATGGATAAGTGGAAGTTCCATGTTAAATTCTGCTGAACTACCTGAAATTAGAAGATCCACTCAGGCAATAAAGGGAATATCACCCTGCAAGCTGTCATATACTGCTAAGACACATAGCATATCCGAACCAACATCGTGGGAAGACATAGAAAAATTACCAATAAATAGAGAAAGGCAGCAGAAGAAGAAATTAAATCACTCAAAGAAAATAAAACCTGGACACTCACGGAGCTTTCCCCTGATCGCAAAACTATAGGAAACAAATGGACTTTTAAGGTGAAGCGAGATGCAGAAAGAAAATATCCACAAATACAAGGCCAGATTAGTTGCCAAGGGGTACTCCCAGAAATTTGGAGAAGACTACAATGAAACATTTGCTCCCGTCGTAAAATACTCCACCATCAGAACACTCCTTAGCATCGCAGTCGGGAAGGGTATGCAAGTAAGACCCCTAGACGTTAAAAGCACTTTCCTATAATGTTAGCTTTTAGTTTTAGACTGAGAAGTACAGAAACATTTCTGGAATCCTAGGAATGTGAGGTGTTTCCAAATAAAGGACAAATAAATGAATTTATTTTAATGCATTTTTTTTTAGCTCTGCTATTTTTCTAAATAATAATAATCAAAACTATGAAAAAAGGTTTTATTTAAATTTTTCCTTTTTTTCAAATATATTTTATTCCACCTAAGTGAGGCGTTAGGCACACATATGTGATGTAAATATATAACCCTATCTGTTCTCTAAAAAACAATATATAATATGTAGGGATGCACCGATATATCGGCTGCCGACAAATAGCGGCCGAAAATGGCACTTTTGGCAAAATCCTCCCCGCACCGCTCAGCCTCCTGTCACAGATCGGGAGAGCAGTGTGGGCGGAGACAGCTTGCAGTGGTGTCACAGGAGGCTGAGCTTTCCTCCCCGCACCGCACCGCTCAGCCTCCTGTGGCAGTGTGTCAGGATGGAGAGCGAAAGCAAACACTCAGCGATCAGTGATTGCTGAGTGTTTGTAAATAATTGAGGAAAGAGTATATTTACTGTGTCCTCAATCATGAATGAATGGGAAGTGATCTACATCACCTCCTGTTCATTCATGAGTGTGGTTATAGTAAACACACAATGTTCACAAGTTATGAATGAACAGGAACACTCAGTATAAAACATGGGGTCCCCCATTCCATACCAGACCCTTGATCCGAGCATAGGCCTGGCAGGGCCGGAAAGGGGGGGACGAGCGAGCGGCCCCCCTCCCTCTCACACCAGGCCACATGCATTCGACACTGGGAGGGTGTCCCCGTGCCGATGGGGACAAGGGCCTCGTCCCCACATCCCTGACCCGGTGGTTGTGGGGGTCTGCGGGCAAGGGGGCTTATTTGCATCGGGGTACCCCTTTAATTAAGGTGGCACCCAGATGCCCCCCCCCCCTTGTGAATGAGTAAGGGGTACTTGTAGCCCTACCCATTCACTAAAGGGTTACATAAAATAGTTATTAAAAAATCCAGACTTTTGATAAAATCCTTTATTTGGAAAAAAACAAAAGACATGTTTTTAACAAGTCTTTTATTTTATTTTTTTAAACGTAATCCAGGGTCAATCACGGCGTCCAGCATTGTCCACGACGACGACAAAATAAAAAATAAAACAATAAAAAACAATAAAAAATAAAGAGAAATCATAATAAATAAAAAAAAACACCGTCCGCCGTCCCGCCGCATAATGGCATTTTGACAGATGCCGGCAAAACATACACAATTGGGTGGAACTAGCTGTCACAGCTAGCTCCGCCCAATTGTGTAGTTTACCAACATCTGATAGGCAGGCCATGATTGGGCAGAGTCATCATGACTTTGCCCAATCATGGCTCTAATTCCATACTGAGCCCTGATTGGGCAAAGTCTTGCACCTGACCTTTGGTCAGGTGCAAGACTTTAACAAATCAGAGCTTCAGAGGGCATTTTGCCTTATGGAATGTCCGAAACATCCCATAAAGTTCGGTGTTCGGTGAATGCTCGAACTGCCGATGTTCGATTCAAACTCATGTTCGAATCGAACACTCGGCTCATCCCTAATCAAGAAGACATATGGATATAAATTACAAAACAAAAAGAATCCCCAGCACACCTGCCAACTGGCCTGCAACAAAACAAAATACCCTGTCTAACAGGGTGCAAATGGGAAGGCTTACAACAATACAAAACAAAAAGAATCCCCAGCACATCTGCCAACTGTATGCGGTTACCATCTTTTTCTAGTTTGACTATCTTGGATGTAGTGACGCATTGGGGATCCCAGCATGCATCTGTGGTTGCTGGGCCTCCAGTGCGTCCCTGCACCTTGTGAGGAGGAGGAGTAGGCTACCTCCTGGTACTCCTGCATTCAATTTATCAACTGCATCAATATGCTCCCACTAGGAGACTCATATAAATAGAGTTAGGACCATACTTTACAGAGGGGCCTTGACGGTGGCAGTGTGGCTTCTACATATTTTTGGCTAAAGGTTTGTGCAACTAAAACCTCTGCTTTTAACGTATACTGTTAGACAGGGTAATTTGTTTTGTTGCAGGCCAGTTGGCAGGTGTGCTGGGGATTCTTTTTGTATTGTTGTAAGCCTTCCCATGTGCACCCTGCTACAAAGGCTGGTTATAAATGTATGCGGTTACCATCTTTTTCTAATATGGATATACATGACATTATAACCTGTTTTGAACAATAAGGGAACTATAGTCATATAGTCACAAACTAAAACAAAACCTTGAAATTAAAGAGCTAGGAAACATCAGTCACTATCTGGGAATTCAGAGAGAGAGAGAGAGAGAGGAAGATGGAAGCTATCTTCTCAAACAAAGTCAGTAAATTGCTGAAATTATGGAACAATTCCATATGCAAGATGCAAAGGAAGTAAAAACACCTATGGAACCAGGCTACCAAAAGAGCAAAGAAGCAGAAAACTTGCTGCCCAACGTTGACATGTACCGCAAAGCAATTGGAAAGCTACTATACATCACCACTGTGACAAGACCAAACATAGCGGCAGCAGTGGGCATACTCGCTAGAAACTTCACAACACCCTGTCAGCATGACTGGAATGCAGTACAGAGGGTAATTGTTGGAGTGTACAACATTTTCAGGTACGAAAGCTGCCAAACAGATATCTTCAAATCTTGATTGCATTGCTCATCAAAGAGACCAACTGTGTGTTGTTCATGCCTGGGGCATGGCAGGGGAGATGAGAAAGGTGACATTTCTTCATCGGGGCAAGACATCAAGCTTTGCACCCTGGGGTGTTGATAAGGGTGTAGGCACATTGGGAAGACATGTCAAGATATCCGGATTTTGCATATGAATGTGACTGGCCATTGTCTAAAGATCAAAGGACAAGGTGTTGACCTAGGCCAAGGACTGATCTGCAGTACGATGGTGCCCCCTGCTGGAGGACTACAGTGCATGTGGACAAATGTGAAGGACCATGCCGATTGGCCGAAAGACATTTAAGGGACATGCGGAATTCTGGGTAAAGGGGGTGTCGATGTATGTGTATGAATGGGTATAAAAGTCCGTGCGCGGCGATATTGCTCTCTCTTTGAGCCCAGCCAGGATATAGGAACCAGAGGACGGACTTGCTGTGTAAAGTATTCTCTTGATTGTCTTATTGTATCTGTTTGTATCTTTTATTATGTTTGATTAGATTTGTGTATAAATAAATAAGACCATTGCTTCTTTTAACCATTGTATCGTTATCATCATTGGAAGCAGAGAATAGCAAGTTAGCTTATTTCAGGAAGCCAAGGCAATTTAGATATTACAGTAATACAATACTTAAAAAGGAACAATCTGGATGAAGCTAAGACTGCCAGCAACTTCAAATACAAGACTAGTTGTATATGCGGATGCTGATTGGGTCGGAGACTGCAGAGACCGCAAATCCACAAGTGGTTACATCTTCCAATACGGGGAAGGAACCATAAGTTGGTCTAGCCGAAAGCAAACAAGTGTTGCACTTTACCCAACTAAAGCTGAATACAAAGCAACAGCATACGCTTGTCAAGAAGTAATATGGATTTGGCAGCTCTTAAAGGGGTTCTAAAGCCTCCCGTTTTTTAGCCTATATCTACTGCTGATAAGCAGTAGATATAGGCAAAAAGTTTTTTTTTTTTAAACGCTTAAATAGCTGTTTAGACTGACCTTATTATTGCTGCGCGCTCCCCCGGCGAGAGTCCGGAACTGTTCGTGCGGCCGCAAAGGATCTTGGGGCGGGCACATGCGCAGCTTGAATTCTCGGCCGGGAGACGAGCAGAGATGCAAGGTAAGCCTATGGACGCGTGCATCCACCTAGAGACACCGCTGGATCTGAAGTGCCTGTAAGCAGAGAGATGTCAGCACTGGATCGGAGAGCCGCCGCACCGCTGGAGGGACAGATGAAAACATGGGGAAAAAGAGGAAGATCGGATTAAGAGACATCATTTAAGGTAAGTGCTGACATTAACATGGGGGGAGGGGAAAAAATGTATCCTTTAATGTCACTTTAATAGACATGGGCGTACACATGTCAAACCCCATCCCAATCTTTGAAGACAACCAGGGATGTATAAAGCTGACAGTCAGAAAGGGCCAACCCTAGAACCAAGCATATTAATGTGAAGTATCATCTGCTAAGGGAAACTCATGAGCAAGCCATTATCGACATTCAATATTGCTCATAAAAAGAAATAATTGCGGATGCACTCACCAAGCCATTGTTAAAGGATTGTCACAGTTTCCTTCGAGAGAAGCGAAGCGTCATATAGCAATGCATATGCTGTTGAGAATGGGTGTTGGAAATACAACAGCATATTACTGACATTCTACTGTTATGTCTTTTGAGCTGTAGATGGCGCTGTAGTGCAATGTTAGTCTATGCTAGTTTTTTATATTCATGCTTATTTATGATATAAATAGGAAGTTCTCTCTTTATGTTGTATAATTCCGTATTCAAATGTAATGTTCTCCTAAGCAAGTAAAACTTAATTCAGCATTCCTCAAGATCTAATTACTTCATCTAAACACATAACCAACACAAATAGGAACAATTTAAAGAGAGAAAGCACAAGAACAATTTTTTTGGTTTATTTTATTTTTTCCCCAGGTATTTATAAAACGCAGACAAGTAAAATACAGATACAGTTGAACAATATAAGAAACACAAGGAAAGGGCCAACACTTGTTTTTTAAAGGAGAACTGAGGTGAGTGCTTTTCACTCACCTCATAGTTCTAGCCGACCTGTGACAATGAGACTGTCACAGGTCGGCTCAGTAGATCGGGAGGTGAGCGAACACATACCGGCATTCGCTCACCTCTCGATCCTGTCACGGCTTTCTGCCGTGACAGGGGAGGGGCTGGATTACCCCCTCCCTGCTCCGATCCGCCAGCGCTGAATGGCGGAACGGACGAGGGAGGGGGCGGGTACAGCTGGCTCTGCCTCTAGATAGGCAGAGCCAGCTGTCACTCACGCAGCTGGGCGGATCCCGGCACAATTGTCGGGACCCGCTTCAGCTGCAGCGTCTCAGTATACTGCGGCGTCTCAGTATACCGCAAGCTACAGCTCGCAGTATACTGAGCCTAGGGTGACGGGAAGACGCTAGTTTGTGTCCTCCCGTTACCCTAAGGAGAACTATGGGGAAAAGCCTTAACCCCATAGTTCTCCTTTAAACATTCTTTACATATTTGGAAGGTAATTTAGCTTGATATTATTTTTTTTTTTTATGCCATGCATGATCATTTATATAAAAATGGATAGTCATACAGCCATCAGTTTTTTAAAACCTTTTTTTTTTTTTTACTAATGTTGCTTTGCAGTAAGGGAAATTTGGGCGAGTATTGAATTGTGATTTTCATCCCTTATGATTATATTGCTTAAACTTACCGGATTTATTTTCATATTTACTAGTGGAACAATAGCCTGATGGCAGTTTCCCTAACCAAGGCCTCCAAGGTAATCTTCTGTGGTCAACACATATTTTGAAAATCTCATTTATCCTACAATTTCGTAGACTGATGGCTGTAAAAAAAACTTTCATTAAGGTCAAAATGTATTTTTATGCCAATACTTTTGCAACACATTTGCCCTGCCTTACAAGAAAAGGTCTCTTCAAGTTGCTTTCACTGAACAAACAGATTTCTAAAGATAAGATGCAGAGAAAATTAGCAGAAAAAAACCTATTCGGCAGAAGTGGTGAAAAGCCACATATAAATTAAAAGTGTGACTACATCTAAAATCTATTACCGTTTATAAATGTGGGACATAGCTAATAAGCGTCAGATATCTGCTATAATTGCCACAAACCCAAAACATTTTTTCCCTAGACCTATATGTTAAAGTAGAGCTAAAACCCTCAAGGTAAATGTCTACATTTAGTAGGGTTCAATAAACTGTGCTGCATCGCTGTGTTTTAGGTGCTTTTTAACTTCTCAGTAACTTTACTAGATTGCCAGTGCACATCTTAGCAGCTATGGCACACAGCTTCTGGTACAAATCAGTACCAGTACAAATCAGTAGGTCATAGCTGCACGTTTACGGCCCTCAGAGCAGCTGCCAGTGAAAGCCGTGGGGACATTTGAGACATCCTGAGTATGTTGGCAGTTCTTGGGCATGTTGTGTGTCCACATGTCAGCTCGTAGTTTTTAGGAATGAGAATCACAGTGACAATGTTGCTTCTGCAGTGAGATGATGTAAGTGAGCGTTGTCACCCTATGGGATGTGCTACATAAGGCTCTTCCTGGCAAGATCACTACATAAAATTAGAGACAATAAATCATACAGCTACAGAAAGTTGGCTTGCGTTGTATTTCAAGTGTGTGTATAGCCAAAGCTTTTGGATAGAGTAGGGAAAAAGTAATATTTGGAGTTAAAACCCATGCCACGTTTTTTGTGTGTACCATTTTGGGAATTTCCCTTCAATTCCTGTCTCAGAGATGCAACAAGAAGTTAATGGAAATCTCCCAAAGTGAGGGGAATTCCCTCTCTATCCCAAGAGTAAGTGTTCCCATTAAAAGATCCCTATTTCTATTTCAGTGATAGTGGTCACCAGTGCAAGCAGTGGTGAATCTCCCCAATGGGAACTTAGACAGCAATAAAAAGTTTACAGAGATTGAACCCTTCTCCAGTCTATCTAAAACTAGAAAAAAAGGTTTTCTCAGAGATACACTTTCATAGGTGGTAAGTGAACATATATTCCATTTTGCAATTTGCATATACTTAAAAGGGAATGAATAGTGCTTTCCATATTTATGTGTCATTTTCAGAAGAAAAATATCATTTTTGACAATTTTTTTCTCATGAATATATGAGTTATTGCAATATTTCTTATGTGTCCCTTTTATAGACATTTGGTGCCAAATGTGAGTCTGGTTCTGTAAAGTTGCAGATACCTGCAAAGAGTGGATATAGACCAAGTAGCAGGATTTCAGGTTACACATGTACAGAGTTGTATGACTCACATCAGGGACAAACCTTTATCCTTATCTCCAAATAGAGAGCAAGTATTTGAGTTCTTTAGTCTTCTGGAGCAGTCAGTAAGTGCAGAGCTAGTTCTGGACTTTATAATAAGCCCAATATGCCCTACCTACACACCCTGTATGTATTTTCATTTTTTAAATCAGAATATTATACAAATAAAATAATGCGATAAAATTAAAAACCAGAGTCCACGGTTCAAATCCCGGCCAGGTCACTATCTGCTAGGAGTTTGCATGTTCTCCCTGTGCTTGCATGGGTTTCGTCCGGGTAATCTGGTTTCCTCCCTCACTCCAAAGACATGCTGGAAAATTGGCTCCTGTCTAAATTGGCCCTGTATGTATGCATGTGATATAGGGACCTTAGATTGTAAGTTCCATGAGGGCAGGGACTGATGAGAATGTATGCTATGTAAAAGTGCTGCATAAATTGTCAGCACTATATAAATACCTGTAATAATAATAATAATAATAATAAATCCTCATTAAACTTTGGAGGAGGTCATGGTTTCCTTCAAACTGGATGACTTTCTTTGGAACTAAGAAACTCAAACCCAATATCTAGTCAGCCAACTCTGCTACAGTTTGTAAAGCTTCTATTGAAATATCACATTGTTTGTGATGACTAATCTATTTTGGGGTCAAAATAATACATATCATTAATCAAATTCTGATTTCCTGAGAATTTTTCTTCAAGGCTGGTTGTCACCTAATCGGTGACTATATTGATATAGAAACCATTCAAGTGAATGAAAAAGGGGTTGGCAATTCTCCAGGCATTCTTTTTTTCCCTGCAAGCCTTTTCTGAGGTAAATTGCATTTAATTACAGCATTAACAGAATGCTTCAGAAAGGTACTGCTTGCCTCTGTGACAAATGAGTCTACCACTGCAGTTGGCTTAGAAAAATAATTTGACTATTTCCACCATTTTCCATGCCTTTAAAATATCTAAATCACATGTATTTGCAGATTTTCTGAAACTGGACTAGCAGTACCAAAGATTTGCATAAACGTGAATGAAATAAGCAAGGTTTCATACCCTTTCCTAGTATGAAGCAGATTTTGACCTCACGCACAGCTTTATTGTCAGATCTAGAGAATTCGCCAATGTGTTTCAAGTAGTACAGTAGAATGGTATACAATTTATTTGACTGATCTACAGTGGAACCAAAAGCTGATACACAGTGCTCTTGGCTAGCTCCATCATCTAGTAGCACCAATTGTGTTCAATCAGAGAGCTTATTAAGGCCATGACCCTGAAAGTAGACTTATTCAGTCCAAACAGAAGAGCATTTGATTAACTCGGAGAAAAGACAGAATGATTTCACATGAGTGGCACACTGTGTAACATCAGTAATCACCAAATTAAGAACGTGAGTATAGGATCACATGTATGCAGAACTGTGCAACATTGTTTTGATGTGGGCCAGTACTTCACTGTAGCTCCCACTTAGATTAGCAGCACCATCAAATAAACAGCAATAATATTAACAGCAAAGGAGAACTGTTCTAATTGCCCTTTCAGAATACCAAACCGCTGTGCTATTAACATCGATTAAAGAGAAAAGCCTCTCATGTACTGTTTTCTCTTTGACAGATTGCAGAATTATGCTGCATTTTTCTTTTACCAAAACTTTTTTTGTGCACTATCCATTTCCACACCAACAGTAACATCTTCTCTAACATCCTGACATATTTGTTGTTTCCATAGGTGTGCGCATAGGGTATGCCAGGTGTGCCTGGGCACACTGTAATCACCTCAAGCCTAAAGGTACGATTCTCGGCGACCGTACAGTAGAAATGGTTGCACGCCTTCCATACACTTTGCGATTATCGTACGATCGCGGGATTTCCCGCGATTCTCGTCCGATAATCGTACAGTGTATGGGCACCTTAACACTGAAACCACAACAGCTTGTGCCGTGTTTTTAGTCACTGAGCTGGTGGAAGGATCACAAATATCTCTCTGTGGCCAGTTGAGCAATACAGAGAGCACTTACCACTTACATTCCTCACATAATAGCTGTAGTCCTCGTGTCTGGAAAGCTGCAAGGGAGTGTGGCTGCGGCTTCCCATGCAATCAGGAAGATGAGTGGGTGGTTTCATGATCACCTGCCAGGCTCCCTGTATTATATACATATATATTTATATAT
>NW_017307360.1:250172-267804 GCF_000935625.1 Nanorana parkeri
TATATATATATAAGGTATATGTATATATACACACACATACACAGTATATATTTAATGTTTGTACTTTTCTGTGCACACCCTAATGCAATAGGCTGCGCACGCCTATGGTTGTTTCACATGAAGGAGATCAAGTCATTGACTGAGGTTTTACATAACAGTGTTACCAGCTCACCTCTCTCTACTATTGGGATGATTTGCATTTCTTTAACTACTCAGGACCACAACCTCTTTTATATGCTTTTGGAGTATTGATAAAATATATTTGCTTAGAAACAAAACAAGCTCGAGAAAATTACCATGATTTACATCTGTATTAATAAATTTTAAGCTGTGTCATGTTTCTCTCTAAAAGCAAGGCCTAGTTTGGCAGCACACACAATTTTATCAATTAGTCTCATAACAATCTCATGGTTCTGACATACTTTCTTCTTGCTTTTTTCCTCATCATGCATCACAGGATATAGGGAGTTAATTCTTGGACCACTGGGTTATGCAGCTACCTTCAGGTGATTGGACACATGTCAAATCAATCAAAGTTGTAGGATGGCCTTGCATAACCCCTCCCACTCCTTGCCTGCCTTAGTTTTTTGCTAGTGTTCATAGGTGATTGATGTCCTCTCACTGCTCTGAGAGAAGTGTGATGGTAATGACGTCTGGGCACCCCAGTACTGAGTAGGACATTTCATCATCCCCTCAGTTTATTGAAATTCATCACTTCTAGTTATAATTAAATCAGATCACTCATTAAATATGTGTTCTGTTTAAAATAGTTTTTAAAGCTTCAATTCACCCTAATGACCAAAACAACAAAATTGTTTATTCAGGCCTCCTATTTAGCTGGTGTAAATTGGTCCTAATAGTCTTTTATGGCAGGGATAATAAAACACTAAGTAAGCCAGTATACCACTTAATTATCACTGGGCAGCCTCAGTTAATCCCCAAAGGTTGCCTGGCCTGATAACGAGCAAATGACCTGTACCTCACCCCTGTTAGTCAATATTAGTATCAAAATGTACTCAGTATTTATAACTTTGGACCCAGGGGTGATACATTAATAATTATATATATATGCACCATTTGATCCTGAGCACAAGCGTATCAGGCACGGTGGGTTAAGCAGGTACAGAGGGCTAGTGATCCACATTGCCCCTTCTGAGGTAGGCATACATCACAGGTATGTCAAGTCTGGAATCTATACAAACCTAATTTCATAACACACAATGATCTATTGTTTATCAGGTGGTAAAGTGTGAGTATATCAAAATATAGCTACTGTTGTGAAAATGGCCTTCTGGGAGGTACAGGTTAGAGGTAATAAAGCACTTCAGCCTCCTGTCACAGCCTCCCCTGAGCCTTTCTGCTTGGGCGGGGGGCTGACACAAAGACACCACCTAGAGGGCCCACAAAAAGCTGCTGCACAAGGCAGCTGGGAAGCTCTTGTTTTACAGTCAAAAAGAGGCTTTT
This sequence comes from Nanorana parkeri, assembly GCF_000935625.1. NCBI lineage: Eukaryota > Metazoa > Chordata > Amphibia > Anura > Dicroglossidae > Nanorana > Nanorana parkeri. The sequence continues at coordinate 251,637 of NW_017307360.1, forward strand.
GTGTACCATCAAGAAGAAGCTATTGTTAACAACAAGAACAGAACCATTGATAAGCTTTACCTGATCCATCTTCTGTTTCTGTCACGATCTGGATCAGGCTTGGTGTCCTGTAGCTGAACAGCAGGCAGAAGCGTATTCAACAGGCCGAGTTCGGTACACAAACAGACAGTAGTAGTATAGGAGCAGGCAGAAGCGTAGTCAGAGATCAAGCCGAGGTCAGTAGCCAAAGGTATCATGTATGAAGTGGAAGATGATGAGAGCAGTTGTTGAATCAGCAGCCAAAGGTTGGTACACGGGTAGTAGTATGAGCGGATTGCATCACAGAAGGAGCAGGAAGCAGGATATTGGCTGGAGCCCAATAATCTGGCAAACAGGAAGTGCAGAGGCATGGCTTAAATAGAAAGTTCAAGGGAGGAGCAAGGAGTTCAGAGTTCAGCAGAAACTAGGTTTAACTGAGGATTACACAGGAGATCAGGCACAGAGCTATCCAAGGTTCTAAGGTGGCTCATCATGTAGAACCACTATCAGCTACAGGCAGGGCCGGATTTACTCTCCCTGCCGCCCCAAGGCCAGGTCCTGTGATGCGCCCCCCCCGTGAACCCCCCCTCCCTTCCCATCAATGGAGAATGAAAGCGGCAGGGTTACTTACAGTATAACCCTGCCGCTCTGATCACTGCAGTCATAGACTCGGGACTCGGCGGCGGAGGACGGAACCATAGGAGAGAGGTAAGTGTAGGGGGGAGGGGAGAAGGCTGCACACTGTTTATATGTGAAATCGGCGACATTGCCGATTTCATATGTAAACGAAAAATCTTCCCCACAAGGACACTGCTGCCGCCCCTCTGCGCCCTGCCGCCCCGAGGCCGGGCCTCGGTGGCCTTGTGGGGAATCCGGGCCTGGCTACAGCAGAAGCCCTGGGTTCAGATCCGCTTGCTGGCAGTTTCCTTGCCTAGACTCTGTTAGAACTTATAGAACCCAGGACTTTGCAAAGTAATTAATTTGTATCCTTTTTTGTTCACTGTTGTTTAATTTGTTCTTGTTTTGTAACATCTTTTTTGCTGTATATACAGTAGCTACATAGTTACATAGTATTTGAGGTGGAATAAAGACACAGGTCCATCAAGTTCAACCTTTGTATGTCTGTGTGTGATTGTGTATGTGTGTACACTAGTCCCTGTGTGATCTTGTTTTTAAGAGTACCTGTACCCCTGTATGTTATGGTCTATGAGGAAGGTATCTAAATGCTTTTTGAATGATTCAGTACTCTCAGCTGATACCACTACTTGTGGCAGTGAGTTCCAGACTTTAAACGCTCTAACTGAAATAAAAAGCCCCTTGTGATTAAATCTTTTCTCCACCAACTTTTGGTGCTGGCCTCTAGTCTTTGTTATGGAGTTTACTGTAAAATGTTTATTACTGATGTTGCCATCACCACTAAACATTTTGTACATCAAAATCATGTTCCCTCTTAATCTCCTCACTTCTAGCGTGAACAAATTTAACTTTGGTAATCTTGTCTCATAGCTTAGGTCCTCCAGCCCCTTAATTAGTTTAGTTGCCCTTCTCTGGACTCTCTCCAGCTCAAGGACATCTTTTCTGTGGATTGGTGACCAAAACTGGGCCGCATACTCCAGATGAGGCAGAACAAGTGATCTATAAAGTGGCAAACTTATTGCTTTTTCTCTACAGAATATTCCCTTTTTAATACAAGACAGTACTCTGCTCGCTTTGGTTGCCACAGCCTGGCATTGCGTGCTGTTATTCAATCTGTGGTCTACTATGACCCCCAAATCTTTTTAATTTCTGACTTACCTAGTGGATCACCCATTAATATGTATTCTGCTTGCCTATTTTTAACTCCAAAATGCATTACTTTACATTTATCGACATTAAACCTCATTTGCCATATAGTTGTCCACTCCCCAATTTATCAGGTCCTCCTGTAATGTTATACTGTCTAAGTCCATGTCTATTACCCTCCCAATTTTAGTATCATCAGCAAACATATTTTTCTACATTGTTTCTTTTATTAAAAATTATCTTTTAAAATCATTAAGCTTATCTCTACGCTCTAAATAAGAACTTAAAGTATTCTTGTCTCTGTGAAGAGTGCTACCATGTTGTAGAACTTGTTATATTCCTGTCTGAAGGGACAGTGTGCATCATAGGCATTGCTTAAAGGGGTTCTAAACCCTCCATTTTTTTTGCTTATATCTACTGCTTGCAAGCAGTAGATATAAGCAAGAAGTGTAAAAAAAAAACAAAAAACGATTTAAGTCATTTTAAACTTACCTCGTTATCGCTGCTCGCTCCCGCGCCGAGAATCAGGAACTGCTCGTACGGCCACAAAGGATCTTGGGGCGGGCGCATGCGCAGTTCCGATTCTCGGCCGGGAGATGAGCAGAGACACAAAGTAAGTCTACGGACGCGTGCACCCGCCTGCAGACACCACTGGATCGAAGAAGACAGAGCAGTCAGCGCTGGATCGGAGTGATGTCGCACCGCTGGAGGGACACATGAAAACATGGGGAAAGAAGAGGAAGATCGGAAAAAGAGACATCATTTAAGGTAAGTGCTAACATTTACATGGGGGGGAGGGAAAAAATGTTTTGCCTTTAATACCACTTTAAGGGGGGGACATCTGGGTACCCCCTTTATTAAAGGGGCACCCCGATGCAAATAAGCCCCACTGCCAGCAGACCCCCCACAACCACCTTTCCCGGGTTCTGGGAGAAGAGGCCCCTGGAAAATCACCCTCCCAATCCCGAGGGCATGTGACCTGGTATGGTGCAGGGAGGGGGGGGCCATCGCTAGTACCCCTTTCCTGCCATCCTGTGCTCGACTTAAGGGTCTAGTTGGGAATTTTAGGGGGACCTCACTTTTTCCCCCTATTTTGGGGGGGTGGGGTTCCCCTTTGTTATGCTCTGGACTACAAATCCCAGAGACGTAAAGCTTATCCCAAGGACAAGCCCAGATGTAAAGCTTGGCAAAACTTTAATTTATATTTTTGTTGTCTGTTCTTGCAGTAAAGCTCAAGGAAACTGACCCAGTAGCATTTAAAGTCCTTTATTTGGCGAAAATGCTGTGTAAATAAACTTAGTTACAGGAAAACAAACATAAACAAAACATACATACAGGCTGCTACAAACAATCACATGCACCCACTACACTATCCTTCTATTACATGTAATGGTTTCTAAGAGAGGAAACACTAAAATAGTACTTAGCTTCAAGCTGCAGATTACGTAAATTCCGTAATGAATAGGACTTCTTGGCACTTAGGCGTTCGCAGGAAAATGGCTTGTCGTTGCAGTCTCTGCTAAGTCCTTTGTATTAGAATTCAGTCCTCCCTTGGTCAGAGTCCATCGTGAAGTCCTCGTGAACCTTTGGGCTGCTGGCTTTTATTCAGAGAAAATGGCCTCCCACTTGTGGGTGCTGCCCTTCAAAACTTGTATAAAAGTGAAATACAATGTATTTCACTTTTCCACCTCTAGGTGGCAGCAAAGCATAAAGAATTGCCATCAGTAGTCAAGGTTGATTAAGTCTTGACCAATCTAGGTGTGATTGTTTACACAAGGCTTCCCCATAACACCATCCCATTGTGATACGAATAATGGGGAAACAATACAGGGCAGCTATACCATTGTCAAAAAAACAGTTTGGTCTGTTTAGAAGGCACTTCCATTGTGAGAAACCAGCTCTCTGTCAGCAAACAAACAGAACCTACGTCTCTTTTGCAAATCTGTGTGTGAGACTTTTGGGGAAACCCCATGCCCCTATAAGAATGAACTTCCGGACTTTTGGCTCAGCCAATCCAGATGTTGGATCTTCACTTTGGCTCAGCCGAACATGATGAGTAGTTCGAATTTTAGAGCATGAAGTTTTAAAGTGCCTTGTGGGGCCCTCAATGGGCGAACAGCCCGCCGAACGCCCTGAGAGTACCGGTGTTCGAGTCGAACTGTTGCTCGACTCAAACATCAAGACCATCCCTAATGATGAGCATGTTCAGCTGAACCGAAGGGAGCCAAAGCAAGCCGTTGTACGGGTGAAATCAGCCATACTCAGCTGAAGTTAATAGCCGTATGGCATTCAGCTCACTTCGGCTCGGTAATTCCCTCGACTTCTTTCTGCTTCTTAGTGAATAACCCCCTTAGTGTTGTGAACATGCAACATTGCAAGCGGTAGTTTAATTCATTTGCAGCCAGCATGTGGAGCTCTATGCTCGCTGTATCATGCGGTACCAAATTATTTGTGTCTGTGAGTGTAAATTACATATTCAGCCAGCTAATGGAGCTCTGGAGTCATTTTCACAGGTCTTTCTAGAAAGTTCCATAAAATGCAGAGAGATCCCCAAATTCATGATCCAATTATCAGACAGTCCAAAGATATAGTTAATTTTTTGTTAGTATATTAGTTAGATAAGACTGAATTATTAACTTCCTAAAGAAGATGGACACTGACAGTGACATGTCTCCCGATCCCACTCTTTCCCCAAATCTCTTCGGCAGCAGTGAGTGACTCCAAAATAAATACCATTCTTACTGTGGCACAGGATATACTGTATTTCTTTTTAGTCAGTCAGTTATTGACATTACTTTTGGCTTTTCTGGTTTACTAACTAAAGAATATGGTCACACAGATCCCACAAATCCCAGCATTACCAGTCAGGAAGTGAGTGGCTGACCCCCAAATAAACATACCATTATTACTATGCCCCAGAATATAGTCTGGTATTTTTTTTTGTAAATCAGTTATTGATATTACTTTAGGCTTTTCTGGGTTACCTATTTAGAGAAAATGGCTGCCAGCTTCCTTCCTGGATGCCTGGCTCACACAGCCAGCTCAGTAGAGGGTCTCCTACAACTCAAAGGGTGCAACTGCGCAGGCTGCTCTTTATTTGGGCTGCGGAGTGTAACGTTACCTATAGCAGCCCCTGTTGCCTTAACCCCTTCGTGACGGGAGACGTACAGTGTACGTCTTGTCACTTTGTGCCTATAAGCAGGTCTACTGGTACGTAGTTACCCCCAAAAGTTATACACAATGCTATGTTTACTGACCATGAAGTAGAGGGGACTAAGAAGAGGATGAACAGAGTGAGCGGTACCAGGAGTACAGTTGTCTGCAGAGTATAAATGGGACTTATGTCTCGCCATTAACATAGTCAGTAGGACGTGCAGATGGGTCAGTACAGGTAGCAGGCAAAAACATAGTTCTAGAAGACAGGAACAGGGTTGGTACACTGGAGATCAGATACAGGCAAATACCAGCTCGACAGGCAAATGCGAAGCACCCTCAGCACATTGTGCAGTCTAATACAGAAGACTAATACTAGGTAAGAGCCAGGTCTTCTTGCAGATTTATAAATTGCATATGAAATGTAGATTTCAAATTGAAATAAATAGATGGACACTTTTTTTGTACCTTGATCTTCGATTGTTTAAATCTACACCCCCTGTATGCAAATTGTACTCATACAAAAGAACGAGAAGCAAGTAAAAATTTTAGCCCTTAAGAAGCCAAGAAACACTAAACCAAGTAAAAGCAATTTGAACTGCAAGAATCATTTTTTAAATATTTTTGTTAGCTTATGCTTAGTGAATGGGAACAAATATAAATAGGTGTTGTCCACACTGAGGTGGTATCCCTGTTGAAATAAGGATGCCATAAGATCCCACACTATCTTTCCATTGCTACCTACATACAATGGGCATCCAATGAGCTGCAGCTTGCAATCCCTCCCTTCGTAAACTGTGTTTCCCTAATTCTTTGTGGCTGATGTTGCAACATCTCACTGCTGGTGCTTGCATCACTTGGATGTGCAATGCTTGTTGACACATGGATTTGCATGCGGTACCCTTATCAACTAAAATAAACACAACAAACAACAAATCTTTTGGGAAACAAATGGCCGCGGCACTTTTATTGGTTTAAAACTTAGATTAATTAGAGAAGCCCCTCGAGCAGTGGTTTTCCCGCCTCAAAGAACTCACAGGTGAGTCTTAAAGGGGAGTTGTACCTAAATTATGAGGTAACATTTTTTATATATCTTTTTTTTTAAATATTTATTTCAACAGCTGTATATATAATTTATTTAACCACTTTATTGAAGCAAAAGAGAGGGGAGTGGGACCGTCGCAACTCCATGAAAGTGGGAGCCCAAATAAATTGGGGCCCACTTGAACATGGAATTGCATGCGGTACCCTTATCAACTAAAATAAACACAACAAATCTTTTGGAAAACAAATGGCGGCGGCACTTTTATTGGTTTAAAACTTAGATGAATTAATCAAACCGTTAATAACTTTAAAACCAAAACGTAGATTGCTCAGTCATAAAACTCGAGCAATATCAAATTAATCTACCAAACTTAAAGTCCCCAACCGCCGGGATTGCCCTCAAACAATCCCGGCACCACCACCAGCCACGGCCATTTCAATGCAACATTGTAAATCCCAATTAAAAATATCTAAACCAATATCTGAAAGGTGTACCCCATCCTGTCGATACAAACCTGATGAACCATCTTCTAGCTCCTTATGTCTAAAAGAAAAACCGCCGATGAGCGGCATACATTTTTCCATCGCCCTATTGATGCGTTTTCGTATTTTTTCAGCTGGTTTTGCCAAAGGGGATAACAACCAAACTAAGCGAGGCACCATCTCCGAGAATATTAACACTAACTGCGAGTATGTATTACGTAAACGATGCAAGTCTGCTTTCATTTGAAAAAGTAGATCCAGTGTGTGGAACTTGATGATATCGTTACCTCCTAAATGTAAAATCAGAACATCTGGCGTGGCCATATTTGGAATAAACCAGATAGCGTATCAAACAGATTTTCCCAACTCATACCCCTGGTACCTTTCCAACAGACTCTAAACTGTAAATAATCCATATTCAAGTTCTTTGTATACACACGCTGCGGAGCACGCCTGGGTGCCCAAAATACGTAAGAGTGTCCAACGATCCAGACCACCCTTCTTACACCTGAAATTAAATAGACAAGTTAGGTCTAACATAACGCTTAAAACAACTAGAATCCCACCTCCCAATTCTTTTAATTACAGAATCATCTAAACCCAACTTTGCCGCTTCAGTGGCGGCCCCGATACGGAAGGAATGGGAAGAAAAACAGAAATGTTCAATTAGCAAGAAAGTCAAACAATGTTTAAAAATCACATCAAATTGAAATTTAGATAGAGGGGAATGATCTTAATGGATCAAAAAAATTCCAGGAAAAGAAGGCCTTACTGACACAAATCTTTTAATTGTGACCACTGGACAGATCAGCTTGTCCGGACAAGTATTTAAATGTAAGCGTTTACCTATACCGATCAATATATACTGATATTGATAACTACTGCTGCATTGTCAGAGACCTGCTGCTTCTGCGCATGCGCCAAGCCGGGGTTCCCGTAATGGTCCGCCGAAGAACGCTCTCCAAAAGACTCACAGGAAGTGATGCGATCCAAAAGGTTCACAGGAAGTGATGCTATCCAAAAGGCTCACAAGAAGTGACACTCTCCAAAAGACTCACAGGAAGTGATGCTATCCAAAAGACTCACAGGAAGTGATGCTATCCAAAAAGCTCACAGGAAGTGATGCTATCCAAATCATTTCCTTCACTATTTAAACCCAGACTCCACACCTACTCATTGCTGGATTGTCTCTTCAACCGCCCTGACGTCTCCTGATCCTTGTTTCCAGTACCATTGATTATCGACCCGGATTGACTTTGACCTTGTTTGCCTGCAGCCTGCCTTTGACCTCGGAACGTTTGACCATTCTTGTTTGCCTATACCCTTGACCTCGGATTGCTTCCCTGGACTGCCTACGCCTTCTCCTTTTGTACTTGCTCTGCCTGCTCGGTGTGACCTCGGCCTGTTGACCTCGGATATCAAGATTTACAAGACCCTGCCGCAAAACCAAGGAGTGGCTTGCACGGTGGAACCGCCTCTGGCCCTCCTGCCACTCACTGTCTATAAGGACTCTGTCCCCAATACCAGAGTCCCTAGGACACGAGCTGCAAGGGAAGCCTCCTCCTACATCCAGTCTCCGCTCAGGTACGTGATATGCATCTTGAATAAAAATATCTTGAAACATTAGACCCGATCCGCCTTTTTTATTTTTTGGGACTAATTCCGAAATTCTGAGGGCCGCAAAAAACATTAAAACAAATGCTGTATGAAACAAAAGAGCTTCGTAGGGGGATGAGCATACTGACACTGTACAAGAACATATTTTTCTAAGAATATCAGTAGAAATGGGGCGCCTTTCATCTGGAACTACTGTTGCTCTGCGAAAACCCTTTAGTGCCTGCTGAACTGAAAAATACCTAGAACAAGGCAAAAAATTATTTAAAGAAAAACGAAATCCCTGCTAATGTCTTTGCTAAACAAGAGTAAGAAAAACCCTCATTAATTAAATAGCTCATGAATGCCAATATCGTTTGTTCCGAAGGGGTGAATGGGGGACCCATCTTTTTGAGAAAAGCTAGCCATCTCTCCCAAGCCGCTGTATAGTCAGTGCGAGTTTTTGGAGCCAATGAACTACAAATGGCTGCAGAAATTATATTTAAATTAGTTCCCATAAGTGAGTGGGGCATGTGCAGCCTTCCATATCCGCTTCCGGCAACAGACTTCTGAAACGCTCCATCTGGAAACGGGAAAGAGAATCTGCCACATTATTAAACTTTCCTGGTAAATATTTTGCTTTAACCCAGATATTTAGATTCAGACACTGGAAAACAAAATAGCGCAATAATTTAATAACAAACGGTGACTTAGAAGACAGGCAGTTCACAGCATAAACAACTCCTTTATTATCAGAATGTAACAAAATCCTCTTGTTTGCAAATTGCGCACCCCACAACTCCAGAGCGACTACAACTGGGAAAAATTCTAAAAGTACGATGTTCTTTTTTGCTTTTGTCCTGTTCCAAGACATTGGCCAGATACCATTGCACCAACGGGTACCGAAAACTGCAGCAAAACCAATGGATGCTGCAGCGGCCGTAAATAAATTAATATCTTCTGCTGCTATAAATTCGCTTTGCCAAAAAGATCGTCCATTAAACGACACTAAAAAATTTGACCAGACCATCAAATCGTCTTTTAAATCTACCGTCAACCTAATATGTGAAAACGGAGACTTGTAACCCGCCATCGCCTGAGCTAATCTCCTAGAAAAAACACGACCTAGCGGAATTACTCTGGAGGCAAAAGCCAAAAGGCCTAACAAGGATTGTAACTCTCGCAGCAACACTTTCTTTTTTCGCAACATATCGGAAATTAACCTATTTGCCTTTGAAATTTTTTCTAAAGGTAAATAAAACTCACAGGAAACCGTATTGATCTGAATGCCCAAAAACGTAATACACGTTGTAGGGAAAACAGATTTTTCCTCTGCCAATGGAATTCCGCAATATGCACTAATGGAACAAAACAACTGAAGCAACTTAGCACAAACAGCGGAATTAACCGGGCCTATGAATAAAAAATCATCCAAATAATGTATTGTATTGTCAAGGCCAGATTCAAAACATAAAACCCATTCTAAAAATTTAGCAAAAGACTCAAAATAAAAGCAAGAAAGTGAACAACAAATGGGCAGGCACTTATCAAAGAAATAAGCTTGGTCAAAATAGAAACCCAAAGAAGCTTCAGGATGTATGTGTAAGAGGCGAAAGGCCGATTTTATGTCGGCCTTTGCTAATAATGCCCCTTTTCCGAAACTTCTTATTTTTGACAGGGCAGTGTCAAAAGACGCATATGAAACTGCTGTAATAGCTGGGTCTATCTCATCATTTAACAGATCCCCTTTGGGAAAAGACAAATGATGAATCATCCTAAAAGAGTTTGGTTCCTTTTTTGGCACTAAACCTAATGGAGAAACCCTAAAATTTCTAAAAGGCGGAGCCAAAAAAAGGCCAGCTACTCTGCCTGCTGCTGTTTCTTTTTGGATCTTGACCTTAACTACATTAGGATGTTGGTTAACCGATTTTAAATTATTCACAACCTCACAGCCTGAACCCTTGAACACCGGAATCTTAAAGCCAAAGGCAAAACCATCAATTAATAGCTGAGCTATCTCCTGATCGGGATACCGTAGTAGCCATGGAAGCATTTTTTCCAGCCTCACTGCCGTGCAGGCTTTTTGAAAAAATATCCTTTTGTGTTACTGTAGCACTGACCTGTTTTTTAAAACACCTTGAAAATGGGTGTGAACCTGCACAAAAGGAACATTCATGTTTGTATTTACACGAAGTTGCCCATTTGCAATGTGTTTCGTTAAACGAAAAGCATACCCCTTTAGGCAACCCTGAAGTAGGGGCCGAGGGAGGTGGCTGCCTAATTGCAGGCTTTTGTGGAACGATCAAATTCAACCACAAACCCACGTCCTTCATCCCCCACTGCAAGGAAGCATAAACCGTTTTTTTTGACGAAAAGATTCATCATAGAAAAACCAACCCAGACCACCAAAGTTTTTATAAGTTTCCAAAATTATTTCAACATGTTGAAATAAACCACTGCTTTGATCCGGGTATTTACTACTTAAAATACTCCCAAAAATACAGAACGCCTGTAGCCAATTATTAAACGTGCGTGCCACTGGTCTGCGTCTGTCTTCCTCAGACTTGTCCTTTTCCAACCTAATAAAATCTTTTGCTGACGGCAGCAATGACAGAATGTCAATAAACTCCCCTTTAATAATTTTTTCTTTCAATGAGGAAGACAGGTGCATACCGATAGGCGACATCTCACAAGGTAATGGAGTTCTATATGAAATTTCAGGTACATTAAGAGTATCAGGAACAGAAGTAACATTAGAGTTTATAGGAGAAGAAACGACATTAATTGGATTTTCATTTATAGCTGGAGCCCATACCATTGTGGCTGGTGAAGGAGCAGTAAATTTATCAGCAATTCTGGAGAGGGAAGCGATTAAATTAGATAAAACAGCTTGTTGATTCAACTCACCCCCTGTGACACCAGATGTATGCTGTTGTGTATCTGCACCAACCACTGGAATCGGCTTTGGAAGCCGCATTCGTCTGTCCCGGCTCTTCGGATAATACCGACACTTGCCCGCGACGCTCTGGCGGACGGCTTCTACGAGGGGGGCATCTGAGGGGTACACTCTGCTCATCTTCCCCGACGTCATCTACGACCTGGCCGTCTTCCATCGATTCCAGGCGGGCAGGATGCTGATTATCTTCAGCTGCCTCCAGGCAGCGACGCAGCCAGTCTTCTCCTCCGGCGGCTTCAGCCCTTTCCAGGACCCGGCGAACGATAGTCTTCATGGCTTGATTCCAACGCAGCAAACTCAGGTATAAATAACACTGAAGAGCTTGCTGTGTTGAAGTCCAGCCGAGTGACCTTTCTCCTCACGGACTATCACGTACCAACCTGACTCTTTGCAGGGAACCTTTCTTCTCTTGAATCATTGGTGGCCGTTAATGAACCGCTGCTTTCTACAGATTCATACTCTGATTCTGAATCTGAGTGTGAGGTCTCCCCACTGCTTTCATCAGTCATAGGAAGAATTTCTATACACCTCCTCACTACTGTACATTTTTTTTGGACATTGGGGCAGCACAGCAAAAACTGGCACTTGTTGTAATTAAACACTGGTACCGACTGTAATCAGACACTAGCATTGACTATAATTAAGCACTGATTTCAGTTGTAATTAGGCACTTGTACTGCCTGTAATCATGCACTGGTACTGGCTGTAATCAGACATTGGTATTAACTGTAATCAGACACTGGTATTAACTGTAATTAGACACTGTCACCGGCTGTAATCAGGCATTGGTGCAGGTTGTAATCAGGCACAGGTACTGGCTGTAATCAAGCTCTGGTACTGGCTGTAATCAGCAGGGCCGCCGTCAGGGGGGTACCGCCGATACGCATTTCAGGGGCCCAACCAGGCTTAGGGGCCCGCCCGGGACCCTTACATGAGCATCGGCCACGGTGACAAGGGAGCAGTGCCGGCGCTAGCGTACAATCAGCCGCCGGAGGGCTGAAAAATCGGAACACGGACCCAGCAGGCTGCAGACAAACAGCCTGAGATAGAAGATCAGAGTGATAGAGCTCCGTCCAGTGTGACGTCAGGGCCGCCCCTCCCCCGCCCTCTCCTCCTTGTGTGCTGACTTTTGAGCTGCTGAGGTCGCACTGTTCCTGTCTCCAATGTCCCGTCTCTAGACCGCCTCCTAGTAAGTTCTCCTGGCTGCTGTGTTCTGTATAGAGCAGGGGTGCCCATTAGGTAGATCGTGATCTACCAGTAGTTCTCAAACCTGATGCTGGTAGATCACGAAGGGTGTGAATGGCGGCCCCTTTATTCCATTTTGGTATATTTATTTTGCTGTGCACACATGATTACCTATTAGCCTGAGTCTGCTGAGCCAAGCTCCCTGACACCTTTCTGGTGGATTCTGGTGGTTGGAGTGCTATGTATTACATCAAAGAATATTAGTTTACACAGCCTACTGCACTGCACTGTTTGTAAAATACAGCAAGGTGATCCAGGAGAGAGAGCGGGGAGAGACAGGCAGGAGAGAGAGCAAGGAGAGACAGCTAGGAAAGAGAGAGAGGAGAGACAGCCAGGGGAGAGAGCAAGGAGAGACAACCAAGAGAGAGAAGAGAGACAGCCAGGAGAGAAAACGAATGACAGCCAGGAAATAGAGCAAGGAGAGACAGCCAGGAGAGCTAGGAGAGACACCAAGGAGAGAGATAGCGAGGGAGTTTTTTTTTTCGTTGGTAGATCTCATGTAGCTTGTCATTTGCAAAGTAGATCTTAACACACAAAATTGTGGGCACCCCTGGTATAGAGGATCGTTTTTCCCTGATCCCTCTCTGCCTCGAGCTGCAGGAGGGAGGGGGGGAAGGGTTGGGGTTGTAGTGTGTCTCAGCACACCACAGTGCCAATATACAGGAGAAAAGGTGTGACAAAGAAAAACCCAGCACAATAGGACCATTTACCCATCATGATGCCACAGCGCATTCCATACCCACTAAACCACGTTCACAGAAAATACATTTTCAACGTTCCACCTACCTTCATCTCACAGTCCCATGACGTGAACGCACTTCACCACTTAATTGGACCCTCCCCACGCTGTGTAATGCATGCTACCACAATGTAACTCAGTTCCAGTGAGGTGCAATTGCATGCACTTTTTTCTAATTGCACAACACCAATGCACTGCCCTCCTGTCACCCCACTCAGCGCTCCGCACTGCCCTCCTGTCACCCCGCACTGCCCTCCTGTCACCCCGCACTGCCCTCCTGTCACCCCGCACTGCCCTCCTGTCACCCCGCACTGCCCTCCTGTCACCCCGCACTGCCCTCCTGTCACCCCGCACTGCCCTCCTGTCACCCCGCACTGCCCTCCTGTCACCCCGCACTGCCCTCCTGTCACCCCGCACTGCCCTCCTGTCACCCCGCACTGCCCTCCTGTCACCCCGCACAGCCCTCCTGACACCCCGCACCGCTCTCCTGAGACCACACATAGACCCCCTGACATACTGCACAACCCTCCTGAGGCTCCACAAAGCTCTCTTGACACCCCACAGTTCTACTGAGACCCTGAACATCCCTTCTGAGATCCTGCACAGCCCTCCTGACACCCTACGCAGTCCTCCTGAGACGCTGCACAGCCCTCCTGAGACCCTGTGCAGCCCTCCTGAGACCCTGCGCAGCCCTCTGCACAGACCCTCTACTGTAATCCTGCAAGCGAGGAGGTGGCCGGGCCCCGCAGCGCAGAAAGAGGCCGGCCGTAGCAGCGCCGGGCACCAACATTACCTATGCAGGCATCGGAGCAGGCTGAGGCCCCATCGGATTCAGGTGGGTCCTGCGTTCAGAGCCTCATTAAGCCCTGCGTCCAGTGGATCACTAATCCCTGTGTTCAGCGGGTCACAAAGCCCTGCGTCCAGTGGGTCACGATGCCCTTCGTCCAGTGGGTCACGATGCCCTTCGTCCAGCGGGTAATGTGACTGTGGGGGGACATTAGAGTGTAAGCTCATCTGTACAGAGACTGATGTGACTGTGAAATCAGAAATTGGTATTAACTGTAATTGGACACTGGTTCTGGCTGTAATCAGGCACTTGCACTAGCTGTAATCAGGCTCTGGTACTGGCTAAAATCAGACACTGGCATTAACGGTAAATGGACGCTGGTTCCGGCTGTAATATGGCACTGGAATTAACTGTAATAAGGCACTGGTACCAGTTGTAATCAGACACTGGTACTAGCTGAATTCAAGCTCTGGTACTGGCTGTAATCAGACACTGGTATTCACTGTAATTGGACACCTCCGGAGCTCTATTTTTTTAATAACCACTTCACTTACAGGTAGGTATGTTTTGGAAGAAAACTAATAGGCCTTGGTTTCACTAAGGGTGAGAACCTCTGCTCTATTCCTCCTGCACATTAGAGCGCGATGCATCATCTCACTGTGCATTGCTTAGTGGGGAGGGGGCCCTGTCAGGTAGGGTGGATGGGGCCCCAAAATTTGTAATGGTGGCCCTGTCTCCCAACAGTCTGGCATCCAGCTTCCAAGACATCATGAGCACAGACCCCCAGCACCCGGTTTAACCTCCGCCCCCCATTTCCAACACTGGTTACCCCTGCTCCCCCTGCAACATTCTTTTAAAACTGTTCACCTCTGCACCCACTGCATCCCTGTTCCTACACTGCTCACCTCTGCATCCATCTTCCCACACTGCTCACCTGTGCATCTGCACCCCTCTTGCTATTCTGCTCACCTCTGCACCCCCTGCATCCACTCTGCTGTAACCCTATATAGCAGTTGTACTATTACCTGAATAGGACCGCAGCTGCAGGAGTGGTAGAACACGTAATCTCTTCAGAAGTCGATAGTAACTTTGCTAAGCCTCTGCTCCAGTTTAGGAGTTTTAACACTGGTTCATAAGATGCCATGCAGGGTTAACACATATCTAGGTAAACATTAAGAATTGCATGGAAGGCCATATATGGTACAATGTGGTATTCCTTACGTACAGGATTTGAAGGATGTATTACATCATACACCCAGATAGTGCACAAATATGCAATACAGGTTACTGGCAAATCCTGTGTTTCCTCACACAGAACGTTAAGTCAATTGCTAAGAGAACATTTCCTTAAAGGATGATTACGAGTAACAGCACCTTATTAATGGGCTCTCTCTCTGGACAAGTTACACATCACAACCTACTGCAACTATATGAACAGTCAATTGTATTGGAAGCTTATACTTGCAGTTAGCAGATGGAAGCAAACAGGTTACGTTAAGTGTAGATGAACAGTATAGCAGAGAGGAAGATGAATAGAATACAAGGATTCAGGCAAAAACCCCTTCCCACACTTGATGTGCCAGACAAACCTGGAGGAATCCTTAGGTGGATATGAAGGATGCTGACAACGGTGTCCAATATGGGGAGAAGGCTTCGCTGCTCTGTGAAGATGGAGTCAGGAGCTTCGCAGGTGAGATGGCGGTCTTCAGCGAGGGATATTGCTCAGCATCTTCAAACATAGTCTGTGCGTGAGCCCTCGCTCCCTTGGGGCTGCTGCCCGGAGTGGGGTGATGGTTCTTCTAGCTCGGCGGATATCTCTGCCCTTCTGCTTTAGCGGTGGACTCTAATTGGATTTACGGCGAGTGGAAGTGGGGTGGGCGGTGCCCGAGTGGCTGCTGCCGCCCCATAGGCCTGACGAGCTGGGATGGGAGGAGCCCTGTCAGGACGACGGGACACCTTCTTTAGATGTACCACAAACGCGGACACTAAAACAGACCATAGGTCCACCCCGGCCGCTGACGTCACACGCCGGATATATATATGGGCAGAGTGACGTGATGCGGCAGATATATGGAGGAGTGAGCGGGGGTCTGGGGGGATCGGTGGGAGAGGGGGTCCTTGAGTCCTATGAAACAATACAATCCTATGTAAGTTTTGATATGGTGACTATCATTATAGTACTGGATGGTAATTTATGCATTGATCTCAAAAATTGTAGTATATTTAGCCTGACAATTGGGAGACAATGATCCCCTTTCCTCCTTTTCCCCCCTCGCTTCAGATAGATGGGGGAATATGTGTGAGGGGATACTACTATTTGTTTTAGACAAGGTTATTTATATATATATACATTTATACTTATATACAT